>NC_048299.1:134012898-134294589 GCF_013100865.1 Trachemys scripta elegans
GGGAATCTAGAATTGGGAAATGGTGGCAGCGGAACCAGAGCTAAGCTGGTAGTTAAGCTTAGAAGTTTTCATGCAGGCCCCTACATTTGTACCCTAAAGTTCAAAGTGGGGATCCAGCCTTGACAATCCCAATAAGGGAAGGGATTTTCTGTCTATGGTTTGAGCAATGAAATATGAAAAACATGGATGGATCCTGAGAGAACAAGGAAGATGGAGCTCAAAGGCGACTAGGTTCATCTGTCAAATGATTAGATAGTGACCAAGGAACGGGTTGTCCAATTTTCAGGAAAGCATATCCTTATGAAGATGTTTTGCTGAGAGCCACATTTTATTGTCTACCAAATAGGGGTGACCTGGTTGACAGTACTAGTTTGCATGCCTTTTATAATCCAATTTTGCTTTTTCAAGCTTGTCCCTCAGTGTCTCCTGCATTTGATGGAATTGCTGAACCCAATCCAAAACTGTTGGGTTGTAGGAAGTTGCAGGTAATCCTAGGCGGAACCATGAATGGAAGCCATAGTTTTCAAAGGGCTCTGACCTGTGATCTGAAGTTTTGTATTCAAATTCTGCATGTGGTAATTGTGAGGACCATCATCATCATGCAGCTGGTGTAGCATTGTAGGAACTGCTCCAAGGTTTGATTTGCTCTTTCTGTTTGGCTGTTGATCTGAGAATGGCAGGCACAGAAGGGGTGTGTGTGGACCCCCAGAATTTGCAGTACCTCCCACCAGAACCAAGACGAATTGAGGTCCATATTCAGAGATAATGTGATTTGGGAGACCATGGAAATGGACAATATGGGTTAACTATAACTGGGATGTTCCTTCGAATGAGGGTAGGCAGACACAGAGACAAATAGGCCATTTTTGTCTATGACTTTAATGATTGTTGTAAACCCATTGGACTCTGTCAGGTCTACAATAAAATCTAACACAATAGTTGCCTAAGGCCTAGGTGGGGGTTCCAGGTATAGAAGGGAGACAAATTATATACTGTGTGGTGTCTTGGCATGAGTACACACATTATAGGAAGCAACAATTGACTGTGTTGTAGAATGCATTCGGAGCCATCAGAAAAAACAGGATATTCAATGTTGCATTTTGAAGTGCCCCAGCTGTCCTGCTAGTGAGAATTAGTGCCATAGTTGCAATGCAGCCACATGTGGGGGACTTGGAGGAAAGTAGATATGTCCCTTCATAAACAGGACTCCCTCCTTAATGTCATGTGGCTCTTTGTTTATTGCAGCTAACTCATTCAAAGGTATTCTCAAAGCAGAGACAGAATGGCTTAAAGAAAATGAATCCTTTCATACAATGGCATTCAGGAAATTATGGGGTTTAAGTATCTGAGATGGTTCCTAGCTTGGACCTTTGGGTCAATGTAATATTCCCCCTCTGGGTCAAGGCATCAGCTTTGCCATTTTTAATTCCAGGACAATGGAAAATAAAGTTGAATCGTGAAAAAATGAGGCCCACTGAATGTATTGCTAATTCAGTGCTCTAGCCTTGAAGAGGTACTCTACATTTTTATATTTGCTAAAAACCTACACCAAATGTTTATCCCCCTCAAGTAATGACACCATTCCTTTAAGGCTGTTTTGATGGCTAAGAGTCCTTTGTCCAAGATTTCATAGTTCTGCTCTGTGGGGGTGAGTTTCTGGGAGAAATAGGCACAAGAATGTAAAATCTCTTCACCCCAGGTTTTTGTGAAAGTACTGCTCCAGTAACTGTACTAGAGGGATCTGCTTCTGCAACAAAAGCCTGCATGGCATCTGGGTGAGCCAATATAGGAGCAGTGGTAAAGGCTAGCTTTAACTCTTCAAAAGCATTTCAGGCCTCAGGGGCCCATGGAACTGAACATTATAGACTAGGGCTGTGAGAGGTACGATCTGCTTCGAAAAGTTTGGGAAGAACCACCGCTAAAAGTTGGAAAAGCCTAGTAAGTATTGTAAGTCACTGACATTTTCAGATGAGGCCCAATCACAAACAGCCAGGACCTTGTGCAGATCCATCTTAATTCCTCTAGGAGACAGGATAAAACCCAGGAACTCTATAGTGGTTTGACCAAAGGTGCATTTTTCTAATTTAGCATAAAGGCCATGTTGCTGTAGTCTCTCTAGGACTGTCATGATATGGAAACTGTGCTGCTCTGGTTTGTCGGAAAAAAGAAGTATTTTGTCAAGATATATTTCAACATATTGGTCTAATATATCCCGTAACACATCATTGAGGAAATTCTGGAAAGTGGCTGGGGCATTCAGTAGAACAAAAAACATTACTAAATAATCAAAGCGGCTATAATATGTTCTAAATACCATTTTCCATTTATCACCCTCTCTAATATGCATGAGATTGTATGCCCCTCCACCCCCAAAGGTCAAACTTTATAAATATTCAGGCATTCCCCACACAATCCAATGTAGGCCTGAGATTTAACTCACCCCATACTAAACCAGCCTTGGGTGAAAGTCAGGAATTTCACCACTAAAATTAAGGAAAAAAGTGCCCCCCTGCTGCTGAGATGCCCCCACCTCAGGAATGCCCCTAACAAGAGTTATAACACTGAGGGTTGTAAAGCAGAGACATCCAGGTGCTGGGAAGTTTAGGAGGAAACAGAAAGACCCCAAGAATTGGTAAAATAGATTAGATAAGCTCTGACCAGTGAATTTATGCTGACCATCTGCACAAACAAAGAAGGTCATCAATAAGATACAATTTGGGCATGAGAGATAAAATGTAAAAAGAGTTGAGCTGGGAGGAGAAAACATAGGTGCCAGAGCGTGATTGGTTAAATTTTGTTACCTAGGGTTACTGAATAATGTGATAGGTTTAGTGAAGTTAAAGGAGTCAGCTAGTTTTACTAATATAATGTAATAAAAGCAATGCTCTTCGGGAACCATCTCTGGACTGGAATTTAACATCAAGCTGCTAGAACTCTGACCCCTGTCCATGACCGTGACGTTCCAATGCATTGCCGGAAACACCCAGACAAGAGGATCCTGACTGGCCATCATGTGAATTTTGTCTGTGTATTGGGAGTGGTGAGCATAAGAGATTTGCTTGGTATATGTATTCTCTGTGTGTTGCTAATAAATAGATGTTTGGAGCACAGCTGTGTAAGGCTCTTTCGCTGGGAAAAGGTCCTATAGACTTGTAGAGCCCTGAGCCCCATGGGAAACGGCAGGTACCTACATTGACTAGGACACACCTTGAGCCCTCAGTAGGTTATAGGTGGGGTGCCCTAGATTTTTTGCATTTAACAAAGCAGTCATCACTGACATCTCAGGAAGTAGGGACAGACAGTATCAATTCCTGGTTGTGACTTGATTTGAGGCTCGGTAATCTACACAGAGTTGGAAGCTGTCGTCTGTTTTCTTAACAAAGAGGACTGCTGCTCCAGTTGGCAATATTGATTTATGAATGAACCCTTTTGCTAGGTTTTCTTGGAGATAATCTCATAATGCTGCCAATTTGGGCTCTGACCTGGCATACATTTGCCCAAACTGAACCTGCACTCCTCATTGCAAATCTATTGGGAAATTATAGGCTGGATGTAGTAAGGAGAATATCTGTGTTTTTCTTTTCAAACATATCAGTGATGTCTAGGTATTTATGTGGAATTCTGCCATAGGGTCTGAGAGTGTAACTGTCAGGGCAGCCATTCTTATCTGAAATTTTCTTGGATTGGAGGTTAGATCAATGTTGGCTTGTCCCCAGCAGCATCACTAGTAAAATTCTGAGGGGAATCTGATTTCTTGTGTTCACCAGTGGATGAGGGGGATCATGGAGGACCAGACAGAAGATCCCAAGAAAATTGCAGAGACTGTTACCCCAAATTGCAATATTTCCTGGTGCTCCTGGACAAAGACTTACCATGAAACTATTCTGGCAGTGGAGCCAAGGGACCCTGCTCAGGGGCAGATACTGTGGGTCATATTCACAGCATTGTGATCTTCGTGCAGAGTTGGCTCACCTGCTCCCACAAACAGATGGTGCTCATTGGTCAATTATGCAATTCAAGGGTGTAGTGCTTGGTTGTTTTCTAGGAGGCAGGTTTTACACTCAGAGAACTCCAGGTCTTCTTAGAGCTGAGGTTGACCAATTGGCTCCATCCTTGTTCCTTTCCTGGGCTCACTTCCTGGGGTAGTGGTTCACACAAAGCATCGGGGGCGGGACATAGGCAGCCAGGTCTAGAGGTTGGAGTTGGGAGTCAGAGAGTCAAACCAAGGGTCAGAGCCAGATTGAGAGATCAGGGACAAGGATTGGGAATGAGTCAGGAATACAGATCAAAGCAGGGATGCATGGCTCAGGTTCAGGCAAAAAGACAGGGTCCAATATAGCATCCTAAAGAGCCCAGTTGTGCAGAAAACTTCCTCTTTGGGTTTAAATAGACAGGAAGCCCTGACCAATCAGAGTTCCCTGTGTTTCTCCAATCACGCCCAGGGAAACCCTCCCTGATGTAACTTCAGGTTTCATGGTCACTCCAGCTTGGTTGGATAGTAGCAAGATGCTGCATGGGAGCATGGAGGCCACAGTCAACTGGGAACCCTGAGAACCCAGTTCAAGATTTGAAGGGTTGTGACAAAAGCACTTAGAGGAGAGGAAAGTGATCAGGAACAGTCAGCATGGATTCACCAAGGGCAAGTCATGCCTGACTAACCTAATTGCCTTCTATGAGGAGATAATTGGGTCTGTGGATGAGGGGAAAGCAGTGGATGTGTTATGCCTTGACTTTAGCAAAGCTTTTGATATGGTCTCCCACAGTATTCTTGCCAGCAAGTTAAAGAAGTATGGGCTGGATGAATGGACTATAAGGTAGATAGAAAGCTGGCTAGATTGTCGGGCTCAACGGGTAGTGATCAATGGCTCCATGTCTAGTTGGCAGCTGGTTTCAAGCGGAGTGCCCCAAGGGTCGGTCCTGGGGCCGGTTTTGTTCAATATCTTCATTAATGATCTGGAGGATGGTGTGGACTGCACTTTCAGCAAGTTTGCAGATGACACTAAACTGGGAGGAGTGGTAGATATGCTGGAGGGTAGGGATAGGATACAGAGGGACCTAGACAAATTAGAGGATTGGGCCAAAAGAAACTGATGAGGTTCAACAAGGACAAGTGCAGAGTCCTGCACTTAGGATGGAAGAATCCTATTCACTGTTACAGACTAGCAACCAAATGGCTAGGAAGTATTTCTGCAGAAAAGGACCTTGGGGTTACAGTGGAAGAGAAGCTGGATATGAGTCAACAGTGTGCCCTTGTTGCTAAGAAGGCTAACAGCATTTTGGGCTGTATAAGTAGGGGCATTGCCAGCAGATTGAGGGACGTGATCGTTCCCCTCTATTCGACATTGGTGAGGCCTCATCTGGAGTACTGTGTCCAGGTTTGGGCCCCACACTACAAGAAGGATGTGGAAAAATTGGAAAGAGTCCAGCGGAGGGCAACAAAAATGATTACGGGGCTGGAGCACATGTCTTATGAGGAGAGGCTGAGGGAACTGGGATTGTTTAGTCTGCAGAAGAGAAGAATGAGGGGGGATTTGATAGCTTTCAACTACCTGAAAGGGGGTTCCAAAGAAGATGGATCTAGACTGTTCTCAGTGGTACTAGATGACAGAACAAGGAGTAATGGTCTTAAGTTGCAGGGGGGAGGTTTAGGTTGGATATTAGGAAAAACTTTTTCACTAGGAGGGTGATGAAGCACTGGAATGGGTTACCTAGGGAGTGGTGGAATCTCCTTCCTTGGAGGTTTTTAAGGCCCGGCTTGAGAAAGCCCTGGCTGGGATGATTTAGTTGGGGATTGGTCCTACTTTAAGCAGGGGGTTGGACTAGATGACCTCCTGAGGTCCCTTCCAACCCTGATATTCTATGATTCTAAGAGGACTGAGTCAATTATACGTTCTCTGCTAAATGATGTTATAACAGGGTCAGGACTCACCACCGCTGGCCACTTCCCCTTTGGCCCAGTCAGTGGCGGCTCTATGCATTTTGCCGCCCCAAGCACGGCAGTCAGGCAGCCTTTGGTGGCATTTCTGCGGGAGGTCCGCTGGTCCCGCGCCTTCGGCGTACCCGCCGCCGAATTGCCACCGAAACCGGGGGACCGGGGGACCTCCCGCCGGCATGCCCTCAAAGGCAGCCTCACTGCCACCCTCACGGTGACCAGCAGGTTGTCCCCCACGGCTAGCCTCCCCAGGCACGCGCTTGGTGCGCTGGTGCCTGGAGCTGCCCCTGGGCCCCGTGCACCTTCTCGACCCTTTTTAGCAGGGGCCACAGCCTGGCAGGTAACTGGTCCAGTGCTCTCCTCTGCTCCCGCAAGCCTGACCAGCACTGCTCTGTCCAAGGTGCTACCTCCTTACCGCAGGAGCCAGTCCTCCTCCCTTGCTAGTCAGGGAGAGACTGGCCTTTCCTTTGCTAGGCATCCTTTACATAGGCCCAGCCTGGCCCTGATTTTCTCTCCACAGGCCTTGGTTGATTGGCTGCTGGTCTGTGCAGCCTCTCTGGCCTGTTCCAGCCCCTTTTCTCATGGAGTGGGGCAGCCGCCCCACTGCAGATGCGTATTGCCAATTTAAAATAATCAGCTACTGGAGAATATGCTACTCTATTGTTTCTACTTGGGCATGAATTTGGCTTTTTCTCATCAGTTAACATGGGCCAATTCCTCAGCTGCTATAAATCAGCTGTTGTACCACTGACTGATGGAGCTACATCATTTACCAGCTGAGCATCTGTCCCTAGGTCTTTTATTCCTAATGTACTTTCACTTACTCAGTAGTCTTGGAAATCAAAATGAAGATTAAGTGGAAAGTGGATTGTTCCACATAAAAGTTAGATGACTGTAGACCTGGGCAAAAATTTTCCGTGTATAGTAAATTTGCCAAATATATATAATAGGGGCACCAAAAACTATTAGAGAGAGTAGGTTGAATAGTTTCTGCCAACCCCTCCCCAAAACCAAATTTTCTTGATATTTCAAAATATCATTTTGAATCAACATTCAAAATGTTTTGTTCAACCCATCCGATTTTTGTTTTCAGTTTTTCATTTCTGTGACAAAAACTGAACAAAAGCAGTTCAAAACTAACTGAATTATTTAATTTTTTGGTTCAGCCACTGAACTGAAAAAAATATTATTCACTCAGTTCAAGATGCATGTTGTCTAGACTGGTATTGGAGAAAGTGTTGATGTGCTGGACCAGAGCCTAGGATGTTGTGAAAACTGGGTTCCTACACACAGAGGTGCTGGAAGAAGAAGAGAAGATTTACGAAGCTCTGAAAGCTTCTATTGACAGTCTTTTTGTTGCCAGCCAAACTAATGAAGGCTGTATATAAAAAACTTCAGCAAAAAATCAAACTGTTTCATCAGAATATGAGTATAAAAAGGTAGTTCACAGAGATAGAAGGCTGGCAAGCCCATTCCTTCAGAATGTCATGGTTGCTGGTTTTCTAAATTCTGAAGAGAGGGGCATAGTGTTTTTTTCTCCCATAAAGTAACAAATACGTGGTTCAATTGTTTGGAAATCTTGGTGGGGAGCTTAACCATTAATAATCCCAGAATATAAGTAATTTTAGGACATATGTTCAGTTTAGCAAATTAAAGCTCAATGAACAGTTTCATAAAACTGTGAGTTTATCCAAACAAGTCACATTTAAATCAGCTGAACCAAACCAAGATATTTTGTGTTGAGGTTCATCAGACTTACTGATACCATATGTTGGTATTTGCAATTGCACCACATCATCAAATCACAGTACCACCCAGAAAAGCACATCCCCAGTAGACAGGTGGAAAGATGATTAGTCACATGGGAAAAAAGCCAGCGGAGGAGAACATTCCAGTACTCAGGAAATGGTATTGTTTCCCTTTTTTCTGAGCACCAGAAGATTGCATAGCCTTGTAGATAAGTTTCCCGGAAATTGGTGATACACGGGCAAGATATTTCCTAGTGTAATTTCAAAATGTACACAAGTCCTGTTTACCTGAAATATGTGCTCACAAATGACACACGTATAATGGTGATAATTAAGTGAGCTTAAAATGCATTTGGGTCAGAGGTGTCAAGGATGAACGAGACATTTCTCAGATGAGTACATTCTTCATCCTTTTACTGTTTACTATATAGCTTATACAGCACTGTAAACAAACTCGAAATACCTTCCTGTTGGTAATTTAAAATGTATTCCTTATCACAAAAACTGAAACCATGGTTGATTGTTCCCATTACAGCCGCTTGTTCCTTTAATTAAAGTTTGACATTTTGAAGTGCAAATGGAGAAAGATTCTTACAGTATGTAAAAAAAATTAGTGTAGAAGGAAAGGTCTACAGAGAGAAAGAGAGGTTAAAAAGAAAAGCTTGCAGGCATTGCTTGTTAAAGGTAGCCGTATAATTACAATTATCTTACATTCAGTAACTGATTAACATTTTCCTGGCTCACAAATGGCTGTGAATGGAGAGGTAAGATGTCAGCTAGGATTGCTGCCTTTGTATCAAGCAAACCCCAATCATCCACATGTATTCTTATCAATATCTACAGTCAACCCTCAAAAATCATGCATATAAATGTACTGGTCCAGGTACAAATTCTACTCTCATCTTCTTACTATGATGATGATGATAATGAAAAATATATATATATATTTTACTGACATGTCAAAAAGGTATTTAATACAAGGAGAGAGCAAGTAGAATTTTGCAAATCTAATTTATCAGTACTGTGGCTAATCTGGGATCTTCTGCTGAGTTTGATTTCTATTGCTGATTTCTAGCATGAGGCCCTATGCTCTTCGGCTGGGCTCCAATTTTGGTTGCTTTTAGGCTAGTCTTCTGTAAGGGCAACAGAATCAGGATGCCTTTTGCTGTCTTCTCTGTAGTTCCGCAATCTCTGTTCCACTAGTCTTCTGAGGACACTGATTAGTGGAGCTCCTGTCCTCCATGGCACTTGTTGCTGCTTTATCCCTTCTACTGATGGCAAGCAGAGTGAAAGAGCAGTCTGTATGCTGCAGGAAGGCAAGTTGTGCCATGGTAGCAGCCAGTCCATATTTTCTTCTCGCGACAGCTCAGTTCCTTTTTCTCACTGATTCTGTGTTGCGCGCTCTCTCTCTCTCTCTCGCTCCTTTTTCTAGCAGGTCCCAGAAGTTAGGTCAGTATCAGATACCAAGTGCCATTTATATTACTGATGCAAGCATCAAAAATTGTCCCATGGCATTCTCAATGCTTAATTCTATTGACCAAACAGGAAATTAGACCCAATAGTGCATTTTTTTTTTCAAAGAACAAAACATCTCAAACAAAAATAAAAACAAGAGCAAGTTAAGCAAACTTTAGATTATTAACTCTTCAGGTAGGATGTGTTTCTTACTGTTTTTCCATGTGCCTAGTATAGTGGGGTCCAGATCTCAGTTGAGACCACTAGAAGCATCTGAAGAAGTGAGGCTTTTTTACCCACAAAAGCTTATGCACAAATAAATCTGTTAGTCTTTAAGGTGCCACCGGACTCCTTGTTGTTTTTGTGGATACAGACTAACATGGCTACCCCCTGATACTAGAAGCTACTGTCATTCTACTAATAATGAATAGTGATGCATTTTTTTAAAAAAAAATTAAGTAATAAAACAATTAAGTATATGCATCATTAAAACTCTTTCAGTGGAATAAACCAGCAAGCTTTAAAATTAAACAGCCACATTTTATGGATCTTTTGCCAAATAAGCTTAGTAGTGAAATAGTTACTAGTGGTCCTAATTAAATAGGCATCCTTATGGTTCAGAATTAACATCCCATAGAGATGAATTAGGGTAAACTCATATCTCTGCTGGGGTTTGATTCTGCTCACATTTTAATTCGTGGGGGTTTTATCACTAAAACTGCAACTACATATGTGCAACTTAAAAAGCACACACCTAAACATTTACATTGAATTAATGCTTTATCAAGTGTGCATAGTATAACTATAATGCCCTCATGCTAGGATGGAGTCCACTCTGCAGGTGGCTCTGGACGTGAAAAGGCATATGCAGGAACGCAGCAGGGAAATTCCCTTTCACCCCAAAAGCACCTGTTCCAACCCCCGCGAAGTATGCACACACCACAATGGTACAATGAATATAGGAAAAGGAAATATTTATTTAAAGAAGGACAAATGGAGAAAACCAGGGTAGGTAGGGTGAGCAGTAAAACAGGGTTACATCCAACATGAGGACCCCTGGGCCCAGTGGTACCACAATATGAAAGGGCAGATACTAGGCAACACATCTAAACTCAGAGTTCAGGAATCCTGGGCAAAGTTCCAGTCTGGCAGTGAGTCTTGGGTGCTCCTGGTCATCTTCAGCGCCAGTAAATTTCCCCCAAGAAACCCCTCCTGCCATCTTCTGCCACTCTCTGCAAATCCACAAAGAGCAAATATCTTCTCACCTAACTACTTACAGCCTCCCTCCATATTCCCAATGCAGAGTCATAAGCCCCAGTACTCACAGCCCCATTCAGCTCTGGGTGACAGTGATACTGGTTCCAGCTCTGGTTTGTCCTTCTCAGGTGATTCCTCCCTGGCACAGAGCTGCTCTGGGCCTGGTGTGTCTCCAGTTGGCTATTTGGTCTCTCCAGGCTTTGGGCTGGTTCTCGGCTGCTTCACCACGTGAGGGCCTGCTTGTGGTAGGCCTACTTGTCTGGAGCTACAGACATACACATCCTTTCGCTCTCCCTCTCTCCACGCCTCTCACACAACCAGCGCTTCCTCTGCCTCAGCACAAGTTTTTAAAGGGGCCATGTTCTCTGTACCCTAAGCAGGCTACAATATAGAGGTATGTGTATGTGCACGTGAAGATAGTTTGGTGCCTTGGGTGATGGAAAAATAGATTTAATGCTACTGTATTCTTAGTTTTGTTTTTCATTCCAATGTGCCTTAGCATCCTTTAAATGAACAATAGTTTTTTGGCCTTTGCCAAAGGTTTCCTGAGTCTGACGAAGCTTTGAAATGTACAGTTCATGAGTAGCTACTGGGTAAACTGTTGTTATGCTTTGTTCACAAATTCTTGCCTCAGGAACAAAGAGGGCTCTCGAACTGGTGTCAGCAAAACGACTACTCTTTTCAGTAAAATAAAAAAAAAAAATCTGTGAGGGATTTCCTTTGCTAACAGAGAAAAATACAGCACTACATGAAACCAAGATTCTGTAGTGCTTATTCATGATATGTTCCAAGTCATACTATTAGGTATGCAGAAAAAGGTCCGAGGAATTTTATAGAAATCCTTCAAAGAATCCCACATTATCTAGAATACCTTCCTAACTGCATCTCTGGGACCCAGCATTTTAAGGTCCCAATTCAGCAAGGTACTTGAAGTATGTGAGTAGTCAAACTACTCACATGCTTCAAGTTAGTCATGTGCTAAAGTACCTGTCTGAACTGGGACCCAAATGAGGTCAATCTTACATATGTTTCAAAAACGTTATGGATTCCCCATGGTTAGCAGAACAAGTCTTTACTTTTTACTGCATTTTAGGTGCTATTCGGGTGGGACTCTGGAGATCTAGGTTTAGTTTCTGCCTTTGCAACAGACTTACTGTGTGAATTTGGGCAAGTCACTTATGCCCAGGTTTTTAAAAGGTATTTCGAAACTACTATGCTTATTATTACAGCTGTATTAGGAACTTAAATCTCATTTTCTAAAGTGATTTAGTCACTTAGGATCCTAAATCTCATTGACTGTCCTAAATCAGATTGGTGTTGCAACACTGAGCACAGCAATGCCTAAATACCTTTAAAAGTCTGGGCCTTAATCTGTGTATCTCATTTTTTTCCATCTGTAAAGTAGGATAGTAACATTTTCCTATCTCTAAGGGTATTAGGAAAATACATTAATTCATGTTTGTATAGCAGTCAGAGACCACACTGATGGAGCCATATAAGTACCTAGATAACTAGTTATTGAAATTCTTAAACAGATTGGGTTGGTCCCCACTTTATTTAATTAATTAATTCAATCAATCTAAAAGATGGGTATAATTGCTAGTGATATTTCTGGAATATTTACTGCAGTGATTCATTTTAAGCTGCCTAAACTTTTAGGTTACTGTGTCCTTTGTCTACTAAAACATATTTGTCCATGTTTCCTTTTTTGGAAATCATTGACTTAACATGCTTCTTTGTAGTCAGACCATCCCAGCAGCAGCTGCATTGTTCATTTAAAACTTGAATGAAACTCTAAGCAGTGACATACCTTCACATTCTTTCTTGGACTTCCTGTGGATACATGTACATGGGCTTATCTCAGTTGTGCCATGTTATTCTAGAAGCTTATCAACTTGACCAGCCTTTGTGAAAAACAATCAATGCAGCTGCTGTTTTAGAGGATCAATAAAATATATTCCTGTTACATATGCAGAGAGATGTTTTCTTGGGCTGTGATTTAACCTTTTCTTATGAATTTAAACTTTAAATACATACTGTATTATTGATTTACATTTTTCCCCATTTGAAAGCACACAATGTGCTGCACAGGAATTTAAATAGAAAAACATGTTTCTTAGTTAAACAACTGTGAGAACAAAACTGGTGCAGTATATTGCAGGGTTTTTTTGTTTTACTTTTTAATAGCTGGGATTTAGATCTAATCTATCTACACACATCTTCCTGGAAAGAATATAATATGACTAAGGTACAATTTCAGACATTGCATGTATTCATGCATATTAAAGTGTGTGGCTTATTTACAAACATAATTGTAATAATTGCATGTGCAATTGTGATAACTGCACGCATAAACAACCAGATGTGCTCAATTAAAACAATTTGCGTGTGAAATTGTGTAAGAAAATTAGGCTCAGGAATGTATTTGCATAGTTCTGAAAATCTAACTAAATGGCCTGGGACAACATGAGATAGAGAAATAGCCAAAGACAGGAAGAGAGTATGTGATATGTCTGAAGACTGTATAGTAGCTTATAGAGACAATCCACATTTTATTTTAATTTATGGCAGCTGCAGTACAAAACCTGGATCAATACAGTTACCTTTCCAAGGGACAAAGTTGCCCTCTGGCTTGTTTTTATTCTATACAGGAGGCAACAAGACATGTTGATTGATTGATAAAGAACATTTTATGGTACTGACCAAAGTATGTGATGGTAAAAAAGGATCTATTATACTTCATACAACAAACTTTGAAATACTGTCATTGAATGTTTGTAGGAACTTATTTTTAATTAAGTTATTTTTAAATTGAACCTGCACGCACAAGCTATTTTCTTTGGTCTGTCTGCTGACTTGTACCTCCTGAAAAAATTAAAATCTATATATTTTTCCTCTTATCTGAGTGAGGATTTACATTAGAATAGGAAGGAAATACACATATACATAACAACAGAAGTGTTGCATTTTTACAGTGTAGCATGACAATCCAATGACCAGCTGGCCTAATGGTCAGGCAGTGGCCTTACCATTTCTTCCAGCCCAGTGGTCCCAGAGTGGGCCCCAACCAAGTTGTATGCAGCAGGCCTCAATCCTTCCTGAGTTTGCTTATCACTTCCCTTAGGGTTCCATTTCTACAGAGGAGCCGGGGGACAAGGTAAGGGGAGCCAGGCCCATCCACTACACTGAGTCCCAACCCAGGGCCCTAGGAGTTTGTCAAAGCATCCAGACCAGTTATTGGTCCAGGTTACACTTTCCCCTGGCGGCATATCCTACCAGAGTGGAGCTCTTCTGTTTGGGCTGCAGCCACTTGGTCTGTTAATGTCCTGTTCAAGGCAGCCTCTTTTAGACCTTTCAACTCCCCAAGTGGGGTGGTGTGATGGAGAGGGAGACACAGATCCCTACTGCTAGAACAGCCTTAACAAAGCTGTAGCCATACCTATCTCGGCTCCAAACACCACCCTTGCTTCCTGGTGCAGCCTATAACACCTCCCCGCCCCCCTTCCCTGGGTTATCAATGTCCTTTTGAACTATTCCTCCCCCTGAAGCATGCCCTGCACCTGCTGACGGCTGGAGCCTTCCTAGTCCAGCATTACTCTGTTTCTTTCCCTGGTAAACATGGGGTCTGTAGACCCCATCACATACAAGTGACTCACTAATGATGTAGCTCTTATATGTTTTACTAACATCAAGAGCACTGCATCCTTCTTAGCAGAGGACTGGGTAAATAGGAGGTAGAAATGGAATAAAACAGACACAGAACAGAGACCTGAACAGAAAAGAGAGAGGATAAGAGTGAATATGAACCCTCCCTCCATCCATTACTTTTGTCTTATGAAAAGAAAATAAAGGAAAGGGTCAGCCTGATGACACCCAGTATGAATTGTCTCTTGACCTTGTGAATTGATCCAGCATTCCAATCTATGAAGGAAAATACCCACCTACATTCTATTTACCTGAGGATATACCAAGATATCTTTGATCCTAATTAATTGTAAATGCCCTAAGTTCTGCCACATATTAATGTGTTTAACAAGCATTCTGCTTGTTATTGCCCTATTGTATGGATTTCTACCATTTTTTTAAAATTCATACTTTTGCATTGACTGTTCAGCAAGCCAGCCCAGTCCATCAGCATTAGATCTGAAGAAATGTAATGATCCCAAAACTGTTACCTGTGCACTCACCTACCTCAAAAACCATTAGGGTTCCATTAAGACGTCTCAGGGACAATAGGAAAGCAAAGGATGACTGGGGTTCTGGGAGTAAGGTAAACATCTTACTGCTGACATTTGACTGATGTTTTGTTTGCTTTATTAATAATTCCCCTTTACCTTGTCCCTCCCTACAAATAAACATTCTCCCTTTGTGCTTTGTAAATGGATTTACTATATCTGTTCTGATTGATTCAGTCTCTTTTTGGAGGGCTGTGTAAACCTTACTGTACACTCAAAGCACTCACAGAGGCAGCATATACACACCCTGATGAAAACTGGAGACATAATAAAAAAAGATCACTGCTGTGTTTTATATCAAGTTCTGTTGCCAATGGCAAATAGCTCCACAAAGTCAATACCACCCCAATTAGTGGATCCAGGTATCTCACACACACAAGGAAAATGGCAGATAGTGGATCAAAGATTACATGAGTTTTAATTAAAGTTCTTATCCTGTAGTCCTATCATTTAGAACCCAGAGCTTGGCAAAACTGTGAATACCTTTTTGTGGGATAGAGATAACTATCTGCAATTTCAGGCTATAGAATTATGCAGAACAAACCTTCCCTTCTTGACACCTACAAACACCCCATCCAAAGTATTTATGGTTGGTTCTCCTAGCTGTAGACTAGCTCACCTATTGGGGCATTCAGATAAATGTGGCTGTCAAAAGTCTCTTTAAACATAATATAGATTTGCTGCTAAAATTTATAGTGTTATATCTTAATAAATGTTCTGTCTGAATTCCACTAGCATAGATACATTCTTTCTACCTATAACTTCCCTGCTGTCGTATGTTTCAATTGGATAAGCCATTTATGATGCCCAGTCCACTGTTGGAGTGAACAATTAAGGAGATGCAGCATTGTGTTCCTAAAATGGCTATGAAGTGAATATTTTGTATGGATTGAATAGGTTTATTAATTTTATTTTAATTAATGTGTTTTCTTGGATCCTTTAGTATAAAGTGTGCTATAGTCAGTTGACATAAATTAATATTAAGCCAAGTAAACAGATTAACTGTGCTTAGGTTATCTTGAAAAGATCACTGCGGAAGTGTGTATAATTTATTAAATTTCCCTTGTGAATCTTGCAAAATGAGTGTTCTAGAGTTTCTCAACAAATTCATTGTAATCCATGCAATTGTTTTCAACATTCTATTCCACTACATTTTCCTCTTTCTTTCCCTCCCTCCCTGTCCATCCACATACCAAATGTGCAATGCCCTGGGCAGGAAACTGGTTTTGCTATTCAATCCTCATTAGAAAATTGTCAGATGAATGGTTATAAATGGTTCATATTGAAGAGCTAGCCAGTTTTACATTTGCCAACGCCTCCAAGTATGTGACTGGGAATCAATATTATTGTTGAAAAATGGCATCCAAGTTGCAAAACTATTTCCATATATTTCAAACAAATGCTCTGCACCCTCTCACCCTATTTTCTTCTGCACCAAAGTTCTATTGAACTCATCCTTAAAGGTTTCTGTGGGCTGGTGTGCAGGGTTCTGCATGTCTCTCCTTGATTCAGCTGGGCAATTATAATATCCAAGAATTTTGAAAAAAGGGGGTTTAATTCAACTTGCTCTTATACACAGAGTACTGGTCACTCCTGAATTCCCATGTTACTGCTTCATACATACCACACACTCAAAAGGGGAAAAAAAACAAAACTCTTTCCTCCCTCTTTTTATAACATACCAATGCCTGGGCCTCCTCCCTGTCTCCTCATATGGTAACTGTGTCAATGCCTCACATATCAACTAATTTTTGATTCTCCAGTTTCTTTTTGGCTCTTCTCATCTTGGGTTGTTCCCCACTCTTGTATGCATTTTCTGGTTTCCTCTTCTCATCTTCTGACTCTCTCCTCATTCTCTCCCCTTCTTTCTCTCTCTGTCTCAGTTCTCTTCCTCTCCCCCAGTTTTCTCCTCCCCTTCTGTCTCTCACTTCAGTACTCTCACTTCCCCCTTCTGTCACTAATACTGTCCTTCCTGCTCTCTCTCATTATCTGTTCTGCTGTCTCCCCTTCCCTGCCAGAAAAATCACAGCCAGCTGTAGCTGTTTGGTTGTTCCATTTTCTCATCTTTGATCAAGAGACTCTTTTACCATGCCTCCATATCTCATCTTCCTCTGTCTCCTACTGCTAGTGCTACACCCTCTTGCTCTTTGAGTGTTCCCAGATTGTGCTAGGAACAGCACCACGTAATGCCAAAAAGAGGAGGGAAAGGGAGAGAACACAGGGCTGAGGGCAGAAGCAACAGCACCCTGGGAGAGAACAGAGAAAGTGTGGACCCCAGCCCATATAGGTTGAGTACCATCACTATTGCCTGCAAGGTATACCCCCCATTACTGTGTTTCAATAGACTTTGTAATAGACTATTTGTCAAACTCCCAACTGCTTTCTAGTGAATGCCTTTATTTTTAAATGTGGTGTTGTAGCTGAGCTGATCCCAGAGTATGACAAAGACCTCAAGAAGAGCTCTATGTAGATCAAAAGATTCTCTTTCACCAGTTGGTCCAATAAAAGATATTGCCTAACCCACCTTCTCTCTGTTTCTCTTTCTTTAAAGGAAGTACCAAAGGGCCGAGAAAGGACTTAACTTATGATTCCTAAAAAGGCTTTTCTCAGCCAGCTCTAACTCTCTCTTTTTTCCAGAAAGTTCATTCAGCCATTTGTCTGCCTAAATTGGAATTAATGACACCCAACAAGTGCGGCTACCTGGGTGAGTTAGTACATTAGCCCCACCCCAAAGGTGTACTGTACTATTGCAGTGATAACCAAGATACATTTTAGGATAATGTCTTTAATAAGAAATAACTTGTAAAGTAAGCACTGAATCTGTAAACATCTTTCCTGTGCTAATTTACTGCTGTAATTTAGCCTGGCTGTATTCTCTGCCTCATTATGTACAGCTGGTCCCTGTATATGGAAGTGCCCTAATGAAGAGATCCACAGGGTGTGTGGCAAATTTAAAATTCCTGCTGAAGATTAATCCTTTATGGCATAATAGGGTTCTTCAATTTGACACCCAGCACAATACTTGCTCATATCTTGGATTATTGCAAATAGAATAATATTGGCCTTTGATCATTTCCATTTTCTTCCACCATCATTCACGTCTCATTTTAAAAACTGATCTCAACTCCTTAAACTGTAATAGAGTGTTATTTGCCATTAAAATAAATGTTTTGTGTATAGACACTTTCTGCTAGCATACCCATACCACATTCCTCCAATAAACATATAAAAAAAACTAACACATTTAAAAAGCAGCTTAACTGAATCTGGAACTAGAGACTATGAAAACAGATGACGTTTGTTCTACATTATTTTCCCTTTTGTGGCCATTACAATCCTAAATTAAGGTTGCATTCCAACCCAAATATGCTATGGACTTCTTTTACTTTTAATCTTAAATCTGTTTTCCCTAGGATTAGCATGCTTGGAAATTACAATTTTCTTCTGATGTCTTTACCCCATTAAATTCGGTGCCAGTTCAACATAGTTTTTGGCTGGATATTGATTAAATAGCCACAGATACACAGAGTCTCCCCTATTCTAAACCAACAGAGAAGGGTGGAAGGACTGAAAGTAAAAGACTGTTATTCCAGGTACTATATGTAAATAATCTGTAAAGAAACCAGAAGAACTGGAACAAAAAGAGTAGAAGAATCCCTGCTAATATGAGGCTGGTTGAGTGAAGGGAACAGGCCTGGTGGTACTAGGATTGTGTGGTCAGTTAAAATACAGCAACCTGACTGGTCAGCCACAGTTCACTGGTAGAGTCATCCCTTGGTTTCACAATGTTGATGACATCAATTTACCGTTTGAAGCAGAATTGGCTCCTCACACAACACA
The DNA here is from genome assembly GCF_013100865.1 of Trachemys scripta elegans. Classification (NCBI taxonomy): domain Eukaryota; kingdom Metazoa; phylum Chordata; order Testudines; family Emydidae; genus Trachemys; species Trachemys scripta. The sequence continues at coordinate 134,031,366 of NC_048299.1, forward strand.
GTGTTGGGAGTGGGGGGAAGGGACCAGAGAGAGGGGCCCAAACCAAAGCATTCAGATCTGGATCCCACCCTTCTCCCAAAGATCATGGGGGCCGTGGGATGTGCCCATCTCCAGTAGATAATGTGATGGTAATGGTACGGCAGGAAAGAAGACTCACAGCTAACATGTGATCTCCATGCCCTAGGTAAGTTCAATGAGTTTCTTGAATATACTAAGAAGGGAATAGCATAGATTACTCTCCACTGTTTAGCTGTGTGGGCTCTCTCCCTGTGGTTGTGCATGAGGGAAAGAGAAGACATCAACATTTTCCTGAGTGATATGTCATTAATGCCACAAATTCAAATCCAGATTTCAAACACTGAAAAAATTAAAATGTGAATGGATTCGGGGTTGTAGTGTGACCAAGATCTGTGTACCTACTCTCAAAGTTGCTTTCCAATCTGCTTTTTCCCCCCTTCTTGCTCATTTCTCCTTCTCTGATCATTTTTTACCCTTTTCACATTAACAAAAGTCACTTTGCCTCTGCTTCCTCTTCGTCATGCATGCCTTGAGTCTTTACATTCTAAGCTGCTCAAGGGATAGTCTCTTTATCTGTGTTTGTTATGTGCCTAGCATAATGGGATGCCAAATGGGGTTGTGATCTATAGGTGCTCTTGTAATAGAAATAATATTCCTAATAATTGGTATGGTGGCTGGATGAGAGAACAGACATGAATAGCGTATTGCAAAGAGATCTCTGTGAAAAATACATCAACTTAACTGCTTAGCTACAGTTCAGATAGAAGGTATCACTGGCTAATTACAGTGGGGATGGTGCATTTTTCCATTACTGTGTTTCAAGCCTCTGTCCAGGGGGCTCAGGCTGGGAAAGACAAAGGCTCTGGCACAATCAGCACCTAGCTATGGTTGAATATTTTAACTCTAATAATGACAGTTCTTTCCACAGGCCCCATAAGTGCATAAAGCATCCAGAGAGAGAGAGAGAGAGAGAATGAAGCTAGCACTGCAGACCATCAGGGAAGCCCAGGAGTCCCCATAGAGCAGTTCAGAGTTTGCTTCTTTGCAAGATGTGAGGGTGAGGCAGAGATTGAGGTTTTTTTCTTATTTAGGGCCAGGTTGTGAACCCTGAATCCCACTGCTGAGCAGTTACTCACCCAAATAGAACCATTGTCTCCAGTGGGGCTGCTTGTGAGATAGAGCTCACCATGGTGAATGATTTCTCCACAATCTGGCCCTTTGTTCATTTGGGGATGGACAGTAGTTTGGTATGTGTTTGGGAACATTTCCTGTGTCCTATGAAGGCCAATATATGTCATCCTCACACAGGTGGTTAGTGTCATAGTCAGCAGAAACCACTATTGATATTATGGCAATACTTGTTAGATGAGGTACTGCTCAAGGTGAGTAAGGGTGGCATAATCCTTTGCTTCCATTCCATAGAAAGAAATTCAACCTCAGCTTTGCTCTTACATTGGTAACACTTGGTTCTGTATAGCTGAGATAAGAACAATCAAATCTCATGTCTCGGGACTTCAGTTGGTTGCCTGCTTCAGGGCCAGGAAGGAACTTTTTCTTCCCTAGTTCAGTACTGGCCAGATGAATGAAGTGTTCGTTTGTTTTTTATCTTCATCTGAAGCATCATATATTGACCGCAGTTGGAAGCTGGGCACCAGGTTAAATGGGACAATGGTCTGATGCAGTTCAGCAAACGCTATGGTCATATATGCTTAGCTGTACCACTGTTGCTCTCATGCTCAGGGATAAACTGATCACCAGATTTGGGATCAGAGAAGTAATTTTCCTCAAGGTCAAATTGGCTGAGACTTTGGAAGTTTTCGCTTTCCTCTGCAGCATCAAGCAGGGATTGTCTGCTAGGACCACATCTCACATAATCAATTTTCTGCCATTGCAGGGACCTCAACATTGGGTCACCTCTGTCCTTCCTAGTCTCCGTCTGTGGCTGACAACACTTTAGTCTTCTGAAGACTCCACATTTTACCACAAAACTGGCTCTTACCTGACTTACCAGGGTGGATTTGGTTGAATAAAATTTGTCTGAAATTTGTCTGATGGTGAGTTGTGTTTTTCCCTATAGTAGGGGTGTTACCTGTCAGCTCTGGGTTCTTGGGTGCAGTATCCAGACTGTCTGACTCATGAAGGACACCCCCACCCCAGCCTCCACGTGAGCCAAAACCAATCAGAAGAAAGACTTCCAAAAAGCAATGAAAAGGCAGTGGGAGACACATCTAAACCCCTCCGGACAAGGGTGACAGGATTAAGGCAACTCCCCTAGCCTCATTTGCATCAGAGATGGGATAGGGAGGAATCTCCATTAGCATACAGAATGGAGAACAGAGATTCCAAGGAAAGAACCGCACTGAACTCTGGGACCAGAAAAGCAGGGAAGCACTGCATCATGGGGGACCTCTGCTCCAGATGTTAATGAAACCATGCCTGCACACCCCCAGCTCAGGAGTTATCAGACCAATTCTAATAATAAATCCTTTATGGGTATCCAAAATACTGAAGCTGCCTCAATGCATTGTGAGCTTCCTCGAAGGAACACCGCCCATAGCCAGGAATGATCAGTTCCTATTGCCTAGCCTGAACAAAACAACTTTGGTATACTCCCTTGAGCCATCAGTTTACCCATAAACAAATCTAGTGTTCTCCCTTGAACCATTGTTGTTTCCCTACCAAAAAAACAAACAAACAAACCCCCCCCCATCCCCCCCCCCACGCTCAAGTAAGTGTTCTGATGCCTGAATCCAAAATCTGCATCAGTTCTATTGGGACTTCATCTTCTCCTGACTGATTGTGCTGGGGGCTCTGCCTGTCTCCAGCACTCCAGACCCTCAGCTACCACCACCAACTGGGAACCCCGACCAGTTCAAGCTTCACGGAGTGGTGAGAACCCAACTCTCTCTCTCTGTTTTTTTTTTCTACTCTAGGTATAGCTTTCTAACCCTGACTGGTGTGTTCAGGTATAGTTTTCTAAACCTGACTTTTGTAATCAAATTTAAGCTAGATTTAATATTTATTTGTTTGGCTCTCCTTGTATGGTTATTACCTGGCAATAAATAACTTATGGTTAAGCTAGTTGCTTCTCTCTCTCTCATATGTTTTTAGCTTCCCCATTTGCTCTGCAGCAATGCTCCTCTTACCTAAGCTAAAGATCCCTGTAGCGCCCAAAAATCCTGAGGGATTTGCTCATCAAGTAGGTTACTACCAGAACAATTGTAATGTGAAAGTGGGGATAGGGACATGCTGAACCTGGGCCATAGGATGGTGGCAGTTTGGAAGTGCTGCTTTACCCAGCCTGCTAGTCCAGGAGCACATAAGGGTGGTAGCTTGAAACTGCTGCTCGACTCAGCCTGCTCGACCCATCATACTCTATTCCAGTGTGGAGCCTGTGGCATATGAGGCTGGCAGCTTGGAAGTGCTGCTTGACCCAGCCTGCTGAGTCCAGGGACATATAAGGGGTCAGTTTGGAAGTGCTGATTGACCTGGTCCGCTCAGATGCACTCTGTTAACGTCTTTGTTATTCTGATTCTGGGGCTGGAGGAACCCAGCCCCGGGGAACCTAGGCCCTTCAGGATAGCTCCATTGGGAGGGAACCTGCAGAAGGGAGAAGTAGAGTGCTGTATGAAAACACAAGTGTCACAAGCAGTACATTGATAGAATTACAGAACACCCCCCACCCCCCGAAGAGTAACCCTAATAAATGAGCGTACTTCAAAGTAACATGCAAATCTGGTAACAGGGGTTTCTGAGTGTTAATATACTACAACCACAGACTTTTCAGCCAGAATTGAGATGTCATTTATCCTTTCAAAGGCTATCCCAAAAAGGGGCTGGTGAACTAGGGCAACAAATGGTGAATGGTCGAGGAAATGGATGTAGCACATGCACCCTGAGATCTTGGGAAAAGTGAGGAAGGTACAACATTTAGAGCTACCCAAGAGGGTACAGCCTAATGCATGAATCCAACCAAAGGTATGCCAAACTGGCAAGTAGCGATGTGTCAATAAGAGTCTGAGGTACTGGAAGGGAGCTAGGAAGTTTAATGCAATCAAGGCAGACCCAGGCATCGGTACAATAAAATGTCAGGGAAGCCACAGCCCAGACCATCACCAGGTCTCCAAAGGTCAAACAGAGAGAAGAAATGCTGGCTGTGCCAGTTATTTTATAATTGCCCAGCCCAGAAAGCAAAGAGGCAGGCAGAGTCTAACACATCAGCACTTGCAGCAAATTCACATAATTATGAATCAGGTTGAAGGACTCTGGGCAATGGATAGTGCAAGATACATAGTATTTAGTGAATGGATCCAACCAGAATAAATTCTGCCCCTTGCACTGAGGAGAGGTTTTTTCCCCTTTTTGGTTCCTTTAATTTATGTTTTATGTGAATAGCAAATCGTGCAACACCATCCAAATATACGGTGACTTTACTATGATGACAAATTTTGCAGGGCCCAGCAGATATAACCCATGTCCAGAGAAGAAAATTTCCCCACTCTAGCAAAAATTCAGGAAAATGTCTTTGTCAAGATCAGGACACTGAGTTGTGTCTGACTGTGGCACCAGACATTGCCCCACATTTCTCACCGATGTCTGCTTTATTCCAACCTCATCAGAGCCCAAGTCTTGCCAACATTTGATTCTGTAGTTCAAGGTTCTACGGTCTGTTTGTTGTGCAGAAGAATGTGCCACCAATAGCAGACCTCTGCCCTGGAAGCAGCTGTCTTAAAAGCAGCAGGCAGTCATACTGATTTTGCTGGCTGGAGAAAAGTAGCCATGCTTCCCTGTAGTGGTTAAAAGTCATTCAAAGAGGTTAAACTGTAAATCATTAACATGATGGCTGTCCCAGCCTCAGCTCTCTAGTCAGCCATACAGATCCAACTCAAGAGTAACATACAGAAAAAGGGAAACTCTTAAGTCCCCAGAAGGACTTGGTACTTTAGAATTTTCTTTTCCTGGTAAGAATGCAGACACCTATGCACCCTCCAGTAATAGTGGTGTAAAAGAGACACACCTCATACCAGGAGCATGTCATGTCCATATGGTCAATTTTATGGTCAACCCCAAGCCTGGATTATGAAATGTCCCTGAGGTTCAAATATGAATGAGGATCTGATGGAGTATCAAACTTTTTTCCCCAGGTATAGTAATTGTGTTGGCTTTGGCATCTGCTAGTCTCAGGATGTTGCATACAGGCAGAGGTAAAATGTTGAACATTATTTTGAGTGGCAGCGCCAGAGAAACAGCACAAGCTAAAAATGCCATTCATGCTGACACAAGTACCCTAGCAAAGGAGCAGCATCAGTCCATGATGATTTGGGGATCTCTCTGTACAATTTACACATTCTGGTTCCTAATAACTGGAGTTCCCTGCCCCGAAGAGGTATCCTCAGTGCGAGAGGATATCACAACATCTGGAAGCAGGGTCCCAACTATGGGATTGTTTCCCTCTGCTTCAGTTGGATGTTCTCTTTCCCTGAGACTTTCATGCTCCTCAATAGCACAGAGGCTGTCAGACTGGGGGCAGGACTGTTCTACTGTGTCCTGTAAAGTCTCATTTATGTACCTCTCTGTCTCCCTTAGCTCCTCCAGCTCAGCTACCCTGGGTCTCCAAAGCCTGTACATGATCTGTGAGGCCCAGGAGCCCTTGCACCAAATGCACACATATGCCACCTGCCCATAGGGCTGATAATCATACATGCTACATATGATGGGTTGAATCACAGAACCCCCCTTGGGAGCTGCCACCTGATGTGTCAAGACTACTTCTGCCCCTGCTTTTCCTGGCATCTCGGGACCCCAGCACTCTGTCTTGCTGAGCCAGACATGCTCGTCTGTTCCAACACAGACCCAAGGTCTGAATTACTCACCCCAAAGCTGCAGACTTAGCTGAAAGCAGCTTACAGAAGTCTTCCTGTCTTTAACACTCAGATGCCCAACTCCCAGTGGAGTCTAAAGTCAAATAAATCCATTTTACCCTGTATAAAGCTTATACAGGGTAAGCTCATAAATTGTTTGCCCTCTATAACACTGATAGAGAGATATGCATAGCTGTTTGCCTCCCCAGGTATTAACACATACTCTGAGTTAATTAATAATTTAAAAGTAATATTATTAAATACAGAAAGTAGGATTTAAGTGGTTCCAAGTAGTAACAGACAGAACAAAGTGAATTACCAAGTAAAATAAAACAAAACAAAACACGCAAATCTAAACCTAATACAGTAATACAACTGAATACAGGTAAAAATCTTACCCTTAGAAATGTTTTAATAAGTTTCTTTTCACAGACTGGACACCTTTCTAGTCTGGGCACAATCCTTTCCCCTGGTACAGCCCTTGTTCCAGCTCAGGTGGTAGCTAGGGGATTCCTCATGATGGCTCCCCCTTTGTTCTGTTTCACCCATTTATATATTTTTTGCATAAGGCGGGAATCCTTTGTCCCTCTGGGTTCCCACCCCTCCTCACTGGAAAAGCACCAGGTTAAAGTGTTTTTTAAGTACATCAGAAGCAGGAAGCCTACTATACAACTAGTGGGGCCCCTTGATGATCAAGATACAAAAGGAGTGCTTAAAGACGATAAAGTCATTGCAGAGAAACTAAATGAATGCTTTGCTTCAGTCTTCATGGCTGAGTATGTTAGCGAGATTCCCAAACATGAGCTGGCTTATGTAGGTGACAAATCTGAGGAATTGTTGCAGATTGAAGTGTCACTAGAGGATGTTTTGGAATTAATTGATAAGCTTAACAGTAACAAGTCACCCGGACCAGATGGCATTCACCCAAGAGTTCTGAAAGAACTCAAACGTGAAGTTGCGGAACTATTAACTAAGGTTTGTAACCTGTCCTTTAAATCGGCTTCTGTACCCAATGACTGGAAGTTAGCTAATGTAACACCAATATTTAAAAAGGGCTCTAGAGGTGATCCCGGCAATTACAGACCGGTAAGTCTAATGTCGGTACTGGGCAAATTAGTCGAAACAATAGTTAAGAATAAAATTATCAGACACATAGAAAAACAAACTGTTGAGCAATAGTCAACATGGTTTCTGTAAAGGGAAATCATGTCTTACTAATCTATTAGAGTTCTTTGAAGGAGTCAACAAACATGTGGACAAGGGGGATCCAGTGGACATAGTGTACTTAAATTTCCAGAAAGCCTTTGACAAGGTCCCTCACCAAAGGATCTTATGTAAATTAAGCTGCCATGGGATAAAAGGGAAGGTCCTTTCGTAGATTGAGAACTGGTTAAAAGACAGGGAACAAAGGGTAGGAATTAATGGTAAATTCTCAGAATGGAGAGGGGTAACTAGTGGTGTTCCCCAAGGGTCAGTCCTCGGACCAATCCTATTCAACTTATTTATAAATGATCTGGAGAAAGGGGTAAACAGTGAGGTGGCAAAGTTTGCAGATGATACTAAGCTCCTCAAGATAGTTAAGACCAAAGCAGACTGTGACGAACTTCAAAAAGATCTCACAAAACTAAGTGATTGGGCAACAAAATGGCAAATGAAATTTAATGTGGATAAATGTAAAGTAATGCACATTGGAAAAAATAACCCCAACTATACATACAATATGATGGGGGCTAATTTAGCTATAACAAGTCAGGAAAAAGATCTTGGAGTCATTGTGGATAGTTCTCTGAAGATGTCCATGCAGTGTGCAGAGGCGGTCAAAAAAAGCAAACAGGATGTTAGGGATCATTAAAAAGGGGATAGAGAATAAGACTGAGAATATATTATTGCCCTTATATAAATCGATGGTACACCCACATCTTAAATATTGCATATAGATGTGGTCTCCTCATCTCAAAAAAGATATATTGGCACTAGAAAAGGTTCAGAAAAGGGCAACTAAAATGATTAAGGGTTTGGAATGGGTCCCATGTGAGGGGAGATTAAAGAGGCTAGGACTCTTCAGCTTGGAAAAGAGGAGACTAAGGGGGGATATGATAGAGGTATATAAAATCATGAGTGATGTGGGAAAAAGTGGATAAGTAAAAGTTATTTACTTATTCCCATAATACAAGAACTAGGGGTCACCAAATGAAATTAATAGGCAGCAGGTTTAAAACAAATACAAGGAAGTTCTTCTTCACGCAGCGCAGTGTCAACTTGTGGAACTCCTTACCTGAGGAGGTTGTGAAGGCTAGGACTATAACAGTGTTTAAAAGAGAACTGGATAAATTCATGGTGGTTAAGTCCATTAATGGCTATTAGCCAGGATTAGCCTCTGTTTGTCAGAGGATGGAGATGGATGGCAGGAGAGTGATCACTTGCCTGTTAGGTCCACTCCCTCTGGGGCACCTGGCATTGGCCACTGTCAGTAGACAGGATACTGGGCTAGATGGACCTTTGGTCTGACCCGGTACGGCCGTTCTTATGTTAAAGATGGATTCCAGTTCAGGTGACAAGATCACAGGTCACTGTAAGACCCCAAGCCTTCATTCCTCCCAGCCTGACTCACAGGAAGGCTTTCCTGCAAACAGAGCCATCCACAGTTAATTTTCCTGGTTGATGGGAGCCATCAAGATGCCAAACCACCATAAATGGCCCACACTTTGCATAATTACAATAGGCCCTCAGAGTTATATTTCATATTTCTAGTTTCAGATACAAGAGTGATACATTTATACAAATAGGATGACCACACTCAGTAGATTGTAAGCTTTGTAATGATATCCTACAAGAGACCTTTTGCATGAAGCATATTCCAATTACATTATATTCACGCATTAGCATATATTTATAAAATCATATAGACTGCAACGTCACACTGCATTGGGTGCAATAAACTGGGTAGCCCCCACTCTGTTACTGGACTTCTTCCTGCATTCTCTTTTTACTCTTGCAGCTCATTCTTTTGTTGTTGTTTTGTTTTTATCAGAGGGTGTTTTTTGGCTTAATTTTAAGGAATATTAAGTTTATGTAACCCCCCTCACCCTCCCTGTTGGCCGCTCCTGTTTGCTAGCTCCTCTGGTCACTTAGGAGTGGGCTTTTTAAAGCCCTGGTCTCCCTGAGTAGCCCCACCCCCTGGTTAATGGTTGATGGGTTCTAAAAGGCTTAGGGATCAAAGCCTTGTTAAGAAGCTGTCAGCTCTCAGCCTTGCCTAGCAGGCCGCTAAGCTCAGCACCCACATGGTCAGCACACGGTCCCCCAAACAGACCACATGGTATAAGGGCTTCAGGAAGGAGCATTTCATGCATCTCTGACACACTCTCACACCTCAAATGCACGTAATTAGGCTATGTCTACACTATGCAGCTTTTAGTGACAGCTGTGTCACTAAAAGGCACACAGTGTAGCTGCTGTTTGTCGGCTCTCCTGCTGACAAAAACCTTCCACCCCCAATGAGTGGCGTTAGCGTTGTCGGCAGGAGAGCATTCTTGCTGACAAAGGGCTGTTCACACCGGCACTTGTCGTTGGCAAACCTTTTGTCTTTCAGGTGTGTGTGTGTGTGTGTGTGTGTGTGTGTGTGTGTGTACGTACACGTGCGCTTTTTTAACACCTCTGAAAAACAAAAAAGTTTTGTCATTCAGTTGCCAGTGTAGACATAGCCTTAGTTAGATAGAGCTACCTATTAACATCAGAAGAAAAAAAGGAAAATATCTTTAAAATGACCATAAAAAGACACAGTTAGGACACTGGGCTCATCAAGAACTGGGTACCAAATAAGCACTTTGTCATCTGAGTGCAGGAAAGTCTCTTAACACAGACAAATGTCTGTCTCCTAAGCACAAGGGGAAAATGTCATTCTACAGGCACAAATCCTTTAACTCTAACACCTTCCTTATCAATTATTCAGTAACGGCCCAGACAGCACAGAGTTTAATTTATTCTGAGTCAGTGGAGCTCAACAAGGCAGGGAGTGACATTAAGAGACTTCTTTCAGGTAAAGCATTTAAATATCTTGTCAAGAAGCCAGAAAAAAAATGGGGGAGAGGGGACAGAATGAGCCCCATTGAGATGAAAACTGGCTGGGAACAGGGCTGGAATTTGGATTGTGAGATCAGTCAAAATATAGCAGCAGTTCAGAGAGGGTGGGGTCATAAATGATGACCTCATCTTCCCTGTTTGTTCTCTCAGGACCCATCTCTCTGCCTCACAATTTCAGAGGATGGCCAGGAGATGGGGCAGGTAACAGCCTGCTTTCCCTGTTCTTCCAGGGCTTTACCAGCCAGGCTCTGTTACTGTTAGAGAACACAGAATTCAGATCCAGATCTGAATCTCACCCCTTCTCCCAAAAATTGGGAGTGCTAGTATGTGGGGTTTTGGTCTGTGCCCATCTGCAACTTGTGATATGGTTACAGTACACAAAAGGAGACTCACAGCAAATACATGATCTCCACTCCTATAGGTAAGTGCAGTGAGTTTCCTGAATACACTCAAAAGGGGTTAGTGCAGATGGCTGTCCAGTCTATAGCTGTTCTTGGTTCTCTCTTTGTCCTTATATGAGAGGAAAAGAGAAGGCTTCAGTGTTTTCCTGCACTCACACAGAGTGATTTGTCATTAGTCCCACAGATGGGGAGTATGTGTGTGAGGGGGTGCGACCTGCCAACTTCAATTCCAGAGCTGTATCTTCTATTCACAAAGTTTCTTTCCAATCCTTTACTTTCCTTCTTGTTCATCTTATGTAGTTTTTCTTTTTTTTTTGATCTCATCATGATGCTCTTCCTGTGCTCTTTTCACATTTGCAAAAGTCACATTGCACCTGTCTTGTTTCCATTCACTATCATGTATCTCTTGAGTCATTAGGTTTCAAACTCTTTAAGGCAAGGACTGTCTCTGTGTTTATAATGACACTAGAATAATATAATCTAAAAAGGATTGGGCTCTCTGGGTGCTCTTGTAGTACACAAAATAATATTGCTAATAATTCAGATAGTAGCTGCACAGGGAAATAACATTGTGTATTGGAGAGAGAGTTCCATGAAAATACGACAACTTAGCGGGCCAGCAGCAGTTCAGCATGAAGGCATCACCACAGTCTCATATTGGAGTAGTTGGTGCCATCTTTTCATTACTGTGTTTCATGCTCCTGTCCACGTGGCTCAGTCTGGGAGAGGGAGAGGCTCTGGTACAATCAGCACCAAGTTACAGTTCAATGCTTTAGCTTTAATAGTGACTTTTCATTCCACAGGGGCCACAGTGCATAAAGCATCCACAAAGAAACAAAAAACTAAAGCAGATGAGGGAGAGGAGAGGAGAGAGAGAGAGAGAGAGAGAGAGAATGACAGCCAGACATTGCAGATAATCAGTGAAGTACAGGACAATTCAGTCTTCCTCACACCCACAGCTTAGGAGAAGCAAAGACTGAGGGTTTTTTTTTTTTCCCCCTTCTTATTTAGGACCAGGTTGTGAACCACTCTGTCTTAGACCAGTGGTGCGCAATCTGCAGTCTGAATACGGTGCAGCAGGGTAATCTGATTGTGGGCAGCAGAACATTTTGCTGACATTGACCAGCATGTCCCTGCAGCCCACCGCTTCCCATAGCTGCCATTAGCCGGGAATGGCGAACCACGGCCACTGGGAGCTGTGGGGAGCCATGCATGCGGACAGTCAATGTCAGAAAAATGTTTCGCAGCCCACAGTCAGATTACCCTAATGGGGCGCAGGTTCCCCACCACTGGTCTAAGCCATAGGCCATTGTAGCAAGTTCACAGAGTTGGCAATCAGGTACCCTGAATCTGTGAAATAGGTACTGAAAGATCCGTACTGTCTAGTAACTGGATCCAACTGGAATAATTGCTGTCCCATGCACTGAGGGGATCTACTAGACCTACAGATCGAGGTCAGGGAAACACTAAAATCATTGACCTGTAAAACAGATTAAAAAGTAAAAGAGGTGAACTTAGATTGACTTCCCTTTAGAAGAGATGTTAACGCATGACCTCGGGTCTCAAACCTCCACCAGTCTTTCCTAAGAGAAGTGGTCATAAATGTCCAAAGCATGTGACCATGACACTGGTGCTCTTAGATTTCCTTAGAATAATCAGAATGGACTCTGCTAACCACAGATTATGCTCACTGCTACGTGCCCTGAAGAAGGTGTGCACAAATAGATAACAAAAGTTAGTCTGCAATCCTATCATATGCAAAGTGGAGAGAAGTAAATACATTGTATGAAGAGCTATACTTCCTAAACCAAGGATGTTCATTCAAATATATGGTGACTCAAGTCACAAGAAATAATGCAGAGCCTACCAGATCTTATCTCTGCCCAAGGGGAAAAGTAAAGTTCATGCTGCATCAATATTTCAGTAAATTGTCTTAGGCCAGTGCTGTCCAGAAATTAGAGCTAGATCCGGACTCCGTGGAGCACGAAACTCTGGCATCAGAGATTGATCTCTGTTTAGAAAGCGTAAATGCTTTCATCTCCTCTTGTGATAGTCCAAGTCACACTAGGAATTGATCTTTGATGTCAAGGCTGTGAGGTCTATCCCGAGGTTTGGCACAATTTTTTTAATAGTGTTTCAATAGGTATCAATTGTTTTTTTAAACATTTTTCATTAATTTAAATTTTCACTGTTGAATGAAAACATGGAGGTGTCAGACAATTATTTAATGACAGTAAAGGTTGAAATTAAAAAAATTATGCTGTATAACCATTAAAATACATACCGCCAACAGCACATGTCAAAATATACAAAGTAAATATCTTTAAATCAAACTCTAATAAGTTCCCAAATGGTATTCTTCTTACTTTGTCTATCTGTAAATTTCAATTATTGATGGAAATAATGTTATCAGTTTGTGTGTGGGCAGTGAAATCAACATTTATGGTCAGTCACACTGATATTGCTGTCTGGAGAAGAGAAGCTATGCTTCCTTGAAATGGTCAAGAGTCACTCAGAGAGGTTAGAAACCACCACCACAGTGGGCATCCCAGACTGAGATATCTATCTAGTCAGCAATACAGACCTAGTCCTGAGTTAATTCATACACAAAGGGAGGCTCTTAGATCTCTAGATAATTGGCTTATATTTGGTTTATTATTATGTATTTGGTTCAAGATATTTTTTGAGTGAGGGAGTTGAGTTTTTATTGTTATAAACACCTTTTAATAGATACTAGAACCACAGACTTTGTAGCCAGACTCCAAATATAATTTGTCCTTTTAGTGGCTGTACCTGTAAGGTAATGGAGAAAGTCTGAGGCTTTATCTACTCTATCACTTTCGTTGGTAAAACATTTGTCAGTCAGAGGGGTGGGGGTGGGGGGGGGGGGGGGAAAGAAGAAAAAAACCCTGACTGACAAAAGTTTCACCAGCAAAAATGCTGGTGTGGACAGTGCTATGTCAGTACGAGATGGTCGCCTGCTGACATAGCTAATGTCGCTCGTTGGGGATGGTTTAATTATGCTGGCAGGAAAGCTCTCTCCTGCCAGCAAAGAATGGCTACATGGGAGAACTTACAGCAGCACAGCTGTAGTGGTACAGCTCTGCCACTCTCAGGTCCATAGTGTAGACATAGCCTGGAGTTAAGTCAACAACCAGTGAATAGCTGGAAACAAACTGACTCCTAGACGACAGAGAACATGAGGGATGTGCATCTCTTTGCAATTGAAATGAGTGATTTCTGAAGTCCTAAATGTCAGTCCAATGAGGAGGCTGCCAAGCTGGCAGAGTGGTATCTGTCCATGAGATAGTAAAACACACACTGGATGGAGGAGGAGAATACAGGGTCATAAAGCCAGGACTAGCTAATATCAATGAGTTGACAGCTCAGTCCATTTCCAGGCTACCCCAATGTAAGTAAAACAAAGAAGAAACTCTGGGTGTCTCTGACACAGGCTGTTTCTCATACAATGTCTGATTCAAAAAGAAAAGGAGACCAGGAGGGATGAATGGGGAAAACAGGAACCTTTGCACCAATTTCACAGATTATAGCCCTTAAGATACAATGCCCTTCTCCATTCCTGAGGGATAAAAAGAACATCTTGAGCAGATGCCTATTAGAGAGAATCATGCACAAGAATTCTGGAACATAGGTCTTGAGAGATCCATGGTGTGCTCTAACTGGTTTTACCCTTTGAGTGGAAGTTTTCCAGCATCACATCCATATTGCCCAGAAAGATCTTGAGAATGCTATCGTTCATTCAGCTGCTGATCCTTGCTATGTCATTGGTTGCATCTGTTGAAAAGGAGATACAGAGCTGAGTGCTGTGTTGTGGGTATAACACTGACAACAGAGCCTGGGACTTCTCACCACCTCAGCATGTAATCTCATGAAGACAATGAGAATAGCAGGTGGGAACAGAAGATGGATCTTTTGATTACTTTTCTGGTGGGGGCCCTTGAATAGGAGGAGCAGTTGCCTATCTGCTACAGTTACCTACACTAATGATTGGAGTCAGTGTAGTGTTGCACTGTCTACTCCAGGATATGCCATGGCTCACTTTATAACTGGCTCTCCTTAAAAATATTGTGTTTTGTTCTTTGTTTTATCATATTTATTTGTATTTCTGCCTTCTATAATTTTGCTGCCTTTTATCCAGGTTTACACTTCCTTTCACCTCTGTTCTGATTTTGTTTTGTTTATTTATGGTTTACCTTTGTTGTGGCTTCCTTGCTGCTATTTTATTCCTGCATATTCCTATGCTGCACTGCTCCTGTGGCCATTAAGCCAGAAGCCAGAAATGATAGCAACCATCAGGTCATTCCAATACAAATTGATTAGAAAATAGCTGCCCCCTTTTTTAAACTGTATGTGTGATTTCTTTAGTGGTTCAAAGAGTCAACTTCCTTGCCCACAAGCCACCTACCTCCTGAAATGAAGAGCTTATTTCCCCCCAAATAATGTTCTCTTGAAGCTACAATTGCAACTATCTTCACATGTTTAGGAAGAACAGCTCTGGAACAAACCAATCTATAGTTTTTGGCCGACAGCAAAGAAAAATTAAATGCAGATCCTCTCTGTCCCCAACCAGAGGGTTAGCAGTCTAATTTAAGAAGGTAGAAAACTTAGATAGAGTGGAGGAGCAATAGGGGCGAGAAAGAATACTTTGCCTGCAGTTTTGGAACACAAACAACAGCTGTTTGAAAGCTGCCTATATTTCTACCCTCTTCCCATGGTGGCTGATCTTGTAGTTGAACATTAGAGCAGCTTATGCATACAGGGCCGCAGTTCCTGTATGTGGTGCATAGGAAGTGGAATTGTATCCTTCATTTTTTTTAAATCTTCAGAACATCATAACCTACATGGTCTGCTGAATGATATTTTCCTTGTCAGATGACTTTTGTCTTGTAGCCCTAGGTTCTGGCCATGCTCTTAAAAGAATGTTCATAAACAGCAAGGGTAGAAGACAATCATCTTATGTTTGTTTGGTTTTTTGGGGGAGGGGGGGGATTAGATCACAAAAGTAGCTTGAAGAGGATCACCTCTTGCTTCACACCATAGATTTTCATTTTGTCTATTTTGCCAATGAAGTAATGAGAGATTAAACTGGTGGAGGGGAAAAAACAAAACAAAACAGAAGAGCAGAAGTTCTTCAGATCTTGAATGGATTTCAGCTAGTTATGATTTTGCTATGTAGATTCTAGAAACCATCATATGCACAGTACATTTATAGAGTCATCTATCACAGCTGTTATTTCCACAGCAGTCTAAAATTAAATTGGTGTGTTTCCCTATCTCCTAGACTTCCTTAAAAATCTCAATCCATGCCTTTTTACCATACACTGTTCTATGGTCAAGAATCCAAACATAAGTTTTCCATATTCGCTACTGAAAATTCTGAATACAATTTATAATTTAATTATTTATACTATTCCCTACTCTGTCAATGACATACTGTATGATTTTAGGATGTCTTATAATCTCTCTGTGCCTCTGTTTCTCCATTTATAAAATGGAGACAATATCTACATCACAAGGGGCTTGAGAGTCTTATTAATGTTTGTAAAGAACTCTGAGATCCTTAGACTAAAGTCAGAAAATGAGAGCAAAGATTTCAGTGGTTCACACTGCAAAAATTATATCATCCTTCCCATCCAGTGATGCATGACAATTTTAACAGAGCTTCATTTAAAAAAAATATATTATTTTCCATGATAAAAAACCCACATACCTAACATGCTTACAAGACAGAAGTGAAGAACAAGGGATTATTTTCCCATTTAAATAAATAAACAAACACACCCTTAAGAACATAAGAACGGCCCTACTAGGTCAGACCAAAGGTCCATCTAGCCCAGTATCCTGTCTTCTGACAGTGGCCAGTGCCAGGTGCCCCAGAGGGAATTAACAGAACAGGTAATCATCATCCCCTGTCACTCATTTCCAGCTCCTGGCAAACATAGGCTAGGGACACCATTCCTGCCCATCCTGGCTTATACCCATTGATGGGCTTATCCCCCATGAATTTAGCTAGCTCTTTTTTGAACCCTGTTATGGTCTTGGCCTTCTAGGGCTACCAGACAGCAAGTGTGAAAAATTGGGATGGGGGGGAGGGGAGTAATAGGAGCCTATATAAGAAAAAGACCCAAAAATCAGGACTGTCCCTATAAAAATCACCCTATCTTCACAATGTCTTCTGGCAAGGAGTTCCACGGGTTGGCTGTGTATTGTGTGAAGAAATACTTCCTTTTATTTGTTTTAAACCTGCTGCCTATTAATTTCATTGGTGACCCCTAGTTCTTGTGTTATGAGAAGTAATAAACAACACTACCTTATCTACTTTCTCCACACCAGTCATGATTTTATAGACCTCAATCATATCTCCCTTTAGCTGTCTCTTTTCCCAAGCTTAAAAGTCCCAGTCTTATTAATCTCTCCTCAGACGGAAGCCGTTCCATACCCCTAATAATTTTTGTTGCCCTTTTCTGAAGCTTTTCCAATTCCAATAGATCTTTTTTGAGATGGGATGACCACATCTGCACACATGCTGATAACTAGTGCATTTTCACTAAAACTTTTCTTTTGAATGTTTCCTCTTTCATCCCGAAAACAAATAAACAAACAAAAAACCCCCATAAATCTCTATTTTTTCCACTTTCTTTTCTCTGTAAAAGATGGGGACCTATCTAATAGCACCCTCCTCCTCCCAGACCAGTTCCACCTTTGCAGAGCCAGCTCACTGGGGTAATTCTGTCTGATGCTCTCTCACAGAATTCAGGGAAGCAATTTCCAGTAGGGTTAGGTTCCTTCTTTCCCCCCAAGCCTTCTTAACAAAAACAAACCAAAAATCTCACAGACTTTCCCCTCAATTTGTGCAGGCTGAGCAGTCCCTTCCCCAAGACTGCCCATCATGTCAGCAACCCCACATTTCCTGGCTCTTGCCTCACCAATAACAGTCTTCCTTCTGTTCATGTGATTCCTCTCTGCAGTTACTCCAGTAGCCGTCCATAGGGAGCACAGCCACTGACTCTACAGCTTTCTGGAAGGTATTGCTGTCTTTCCTCTCCATTTCCTGCTATCTTCTTTTATGAAGTTCAGTCAATTAGGTTCCAGCTCTTTTCCCAGGTTTAGAAGGCAGGGCTAATCAGCCAGCTGCAGGCCTCTGACCCCAGAGAAATGTTATCCCATATACCTTCACAAGCACCAATCCTCCCCTTCTCAAACAGCAAACAGAAAAAAAGTGGGGGGGGGGGGGGGGGGTGATCTGAAAACTTTGAATAAATGGAGTTTCCATTTTTCAACTGGTAAAAAAAAAAAAGAAGATTTAGAAATGGTCAGTTTTTCCATCAAAAAGCCTTTACCCAATTTTGGCCAGCTCTGCAGATGGAGGTATTATTTGGAACAGGAACACTGAGTTTCTATTCAACATAGGGTATGTCTATACTGCAGTCATGATATGTGATAGCAGATTGAGCAGACATACCCAACCAGCACAGTGAAGCTATAGCAGTACATGCTTCTGTGTGGACTAGCCCCATGAGTAATTACCCAGGGTGCCAAGTGGGTTTGAATAGCCAGCCCTGAAACTTGTGCTGCTGCAGCTTCACTGTGCTGGGACCTGAGCTAGCTAGGTTAAAGCTAGATCTAGAATATCAGCTGAAGCTTCAATCACACCTTCTGGTTGTAGTACAGATATTCTCAATCTCCACCAAGCACCCGGACAACTGAAAAATGCAACTGCTTAAATTCAGGACATCTTTTTTAAACCTGTAATCCTATTTTGGTGTACACTCTCCTCAACAGGCAGCAGGCAAATATTCTGAGTCTGAAATTTGAAATTACAGCTCACCAATAATTCAGCTATTAAATAAGTTAATTATTCACTTTTCACATCTCTACCGTTCCAACTGTGTCACTTCCCTGTTTGGAATGCTCTTCCAGATTGTATCCCAAGATGCAGAGGGTTTTTTCCTCCTTAAATCTCACCTTAAAACTGTCACTTTTCTGTTTAGTTTATTTTTTTTTCTTTGTAAAAAGTGTTTGTGATATGGTGCATAAGGAAAGTATATAAAATGGCTTTTTTACTAGCTTGTGTGAAGAAGAGCTATATCAATCTCCAAAACCAGCTCCTATACATATAAATTACTGCTGAGTAACTTCTAGGAGCAGACAACCAACCTATAAAGTGCGAGCAATGGAAATGTACAGAATCATGTCATAATATTAAATCAAAATGCAAGGAAACAGCAGAGGGAGCAAAGTCCAGAGATTTACATAAAAGGCAAAAATAATCTAGATCACTGGAAAATATAGCATGCAGACCAAAAGGTCTGTCTTCCATTTTCAGAGGAAGTGACAGTGGCTGATAGAATGGCACCATATTTATTGATACAAAGACAAGGATAATCCTGAAAAACTCATTATAAAAGCAATCCCTACTTCAGGATCACAGTATATTGATATATTTCTAAGAAAAGACAAAACAAAAGAAGTACACAGTGTTCTTGTGAGAAGAGGGATATTGTGCTCCTGGATTTTATATTTCCTGCATTGCATTTGTGGGCACCTTCAAAGTGACACTATACTTCAAAGCTGCAAGAACATTACATCCAGCTGATGAGTGCTAGGTCTCACTGTGCTGGATGTTCTACCCCAAAGAGAAGACTAGATGCTTGAAAAAGGACTAGTTGCCCAGACACCCATGCAGAGGAGAGCCTAATATTAAGGGTGCATGGGGAGAAGAGGCTTCTTCCTCCAAAAACAATGAGGAGTTCTCGTGGCACCTTAGAGACTAACAAATTTATTTTGGCATAAGCTTTCATGGGCTATAACCCACTTCATCAGATGCATGGAGTGAAAAATACAATAAGCAGATATAAGTATACAGCACACGAAAAGATGGGAATTGCCTTACCAAGTGGGGGGTCAGTGCTAACGATGACAATTCAATTAGGGTGGATGTGGCCCATTCCCAACAGTTGACAAGAAGGTGTGAATATCAACAAAGGGAATATTATTTTTTGTAGTGATCTAACCACTCCCAGTCTTTATTCAGGCCTAATTTGATGGTGTCAAGCTTGCAAATTAATTTCAGTTCTGCAGTTTCTCATTGAAGTCTGTTTTTGAAGTTTTTTTGTTGAAGAATTGGCACTTTTAAGTCTGTTATTGAGAGTCCAGGGAGATTGAAGTGCTCTCCTACTGGTTTTTGAATGTTAGCACTACAAAAAGTAATTTTCCCTCTGTTGAGGGAATTGGCCTCGTTAGCACTGACCCCCCACTTAGTAAGGCAACTCCCATCTTTTCATGTGCTGTATATTTATACCTTCTTACTGTATTTTTCTCTCCCTGCATATGATGAAGTGGGTTATAGCCCACAAAAGTTTATGCTCAAATAAATTTGTTAGTCTCTAAGGTGCCACAAGGACTCCTCGTTGTTTTTGCTGATACAGAATAACACAGCTACCCCTCTGAAACCTTCCTCCTCCAAGAAGACTAGTCACTGAAGGTAAGAAGTCTGAACATGGGGATGCTGCTCTCTCCACTTCAGTTACCTCAATATGTTACCATTTCAACCAATTAATATTGACATTCCCTGAAATCAATGGTCAGTACAATATTCTTGGCTGTCTACATTTAAAGTGATGTGCAGTCTTTGTGTGCTTGAAATTTTCTTAAGCATTATAGCTCAAGAATTTTTATAATCCTAGAGAACACACACAGTTAAATTCTAAGCAAAATTACACTAATCCTATTACTGGCATGACACCAACATCACCCACCCATGCAATGATTTTGTTGGCTATGAAATATTTTAATTGGACCAAAGGGACATTACAATATAAGGGCATGATCCTGCAAACACTATCTGACATAAGGTGAACTCCTGGCCGCGTTAAAGTCAATGGGGCCAGGATTTCACCCATTGTGATTACTACTGTGAGTAGTCCCATTAGGTGTGATCTTGCCAAAACTCACACGTTTTTAAATATCATGCTAAAATCAGAATAAAGTACAGTAATTAAAGAGAAAGAAGATTACAGGGCACCAAGGTGTGTGCAAACAACAACAATGAAAAGAATACAAACACATAGAGCAAATATATTTCTCTGATATACACTATGGATTTATAATGCATATTTTGTCAGTGGGTGAACTGTGCTCAGAATGACTGCAGAATATGCAAAAAAATTCCAGAATGCTGATAAGAGATCTGCAATGCAGATCAGAGGGAGGAAATTTTGCTTTCATGTAATTTCTCTGTGTGTATTGTATCCTCTTTCCTTATGCCATATTAACTTAGTTGAGATCAGCAGAGGTGCCCAAGCTGCAGCCTCCTAGGTATAAATGGGAGGGAACTCCTGGTAGGGCTTTGGATTTCACTCCTCCTCCTAAATCCAAAATAGCCCAAATCTGATTTACTCTCAGGCCACATTGCAAAGCTAATCCTTCCTCCAGACACTGGAAAATAGCAGGGGAATTACAAGGGTGGACAATTTCAAGGAAGAGAGGGGACTTGAGATTCTAAGGATATGTGTACACTGCAATTAAAACCTGTGGCTGGCCGACACCAGCTGACTGGGACTTGTAGGCCTCAGGCTGTGGGAAAGTTTAATTGTGGTGCAGACGTTAGTGCCCAGACTGAAGTCCAAGCTCTGGAACCCTCCCCACCCCCTGGCAGGGTCCTAGAGCCTGGGGTTTAGCCTAAGTCTGAAGGTCTACACTGCAATTAAACAGCCCCTTAGCTCAAGCACCGTGAGCCCGAGTCAGGTGATGTGAGCCAGCCAGAGGACCGCGAGCTGTTCCCCACCAGCCCCGGGCCCACTGAAAAGGTAAGAGACCTTCTGAAATCTCTATTTTGGGTTTCTGGTGGAGGACCGCCCGTAGGCTCTGGGATTGGGTGAGTTGCATGTTCTACCTGGACCTTTTGCTGCCAGACAAGCCTGACGCCCTTCTGTTCTGTTCCCTGGGAAGAGCCCTATGGGTGGCTAAATAGGCCTCTGTACTGATTTGTGTGCCAGTGTGAATGTTTGAATGAAAGAAAGAGTCATGGGAAGACGCCCAGAGCCTTCTGTGAAGCCTGGTGGCTTGTGACCAGAGGTGTCTCTAAAGCAAGCCCTGTGACTTCATTAGTGGGCATCATGATAAGTGTCCTGACCTAGACAGCTTCCCCTCTGCATGGCATGACCGGCGAGAGGCCCTTCTGGGTCTAGGATTGTGACACCCTGTCCTCTACCATCTTTGGACGGTCTGATTTCCTCAACCTCTTTCCTCTGATTCCCCTCCCCGCCTAAGGGCAGTGCATGAGCCACTGATGGGTCCAAACGCCCCACCAAGAGCAACAGAGTAAGCGGCACCATTCTCTCTGAGACCAGGCAATGCTCTTTGCTGAAGGGGAGTGTAGACAGTTGTGGACACCCTACAATAAGCCTTCCCTGTGTAAAAGACCCAAGTGAAAGTGATCTGTTAAAATGGGGGCCGGTGAGACAAAAGGAATCACTGTCCTGCCAAAAGGGCACACCTTTGTGTGTTTGTATGTACGCAAATTGCAGTCCTTTCACTTGTGAGCTTTTTAAAGAATTGGATACCCAAAAAGCCAGTTTGATGCATATTTTAATTGGTATGAAGAAGCAGAAAAATGGCTCCGTGAATCTCAAATGAAGAGTCTCAAGGACTCCCAGGAGAAACTTATCACAAAATTAAAAGAAATAAAAAGGGAATTGGCAAAGAATTTAAATTCAACTAAGCCAGCAAGAAATATTATGCAACAAAATCCCCTTATGTTCACCGCTCATACGGTGTCTCATACAGTGTCTCCCCGTGCTGAGGAAATATTCCCCTTGTGCCAATACCCGAGCATTGGCGCTTTGGGTCAGGAGATCTTGGTGTCTGTGCATACACCTTGGTTTTCCATGGATTTGTATGATTTAATTAATTTTTTTCCGAAAATAAAAGAAGACCCTGTCAAATTTCAAGAAGAATTAAAAACTGTCATGCACTGTTATAACCCTACCTGGGCAGACTTAAACCAACTCTTGAAGGGAGTCCTGCCTAGGAAAACATTAAATCACTTTTATCAGGCAGCCCAGTGGCCCATGGAGGACCCAGGCCATGACCAGGACACAATAAATAGGATTAAAAACAGTCTGGGGGAAGTAGTTCTCATAGTCTGCCCAAAGAAAGCAGATTGGGCCAAAATTAGCACCTGTAAACAAAGTAAAGAAAAGAATCCAAATGAAATTTTAGCAGCTACCCAACACTATTATTATTATTATTATTTTTATCACTGCCACATTGAAACTAAGTTAGTGACCCTCCAGCTCCAGGACACGCAGGGACCCTGTAAAAGCAATTGCGGGGGAGAGGGGAAAGGCCAAACCAAGGTCCCCACCATCCACCTCCCCCAGGGACCCAGTAATGGCACGTGTCACTATTGCAAACAGATGGGCCATTGGAAAAGGGAATGTCCCTACCGCCCTGGCCGCTCCACAAGCGGTAGGGGTGGGCAACGTTCTTGTGCCCCACCCCGTCTCTTCACCTCTGACAGTTTCTGTCAGTCCTCTGTCTAACTATCATGTTTTCCTCCTCAGTCCTTGTTCACCAGTTAACCTTTTGGGAAAAAGACTTGCTGTGTAAATTAAATTGTACAATCTGCTGTACCCCATATGGTGTGTATCTGGACGTGCCTGGTCCCGCTCACAATGAGGTCCTGGCAGTTTTGCAGGAAAAGACTGACCCCAGCCCTTCCTCGTTGCAACAGAAACTGCTGGCTAAGGTCTCTTCCTCCTTGTGAGCCTTGTGAGTCGATCATGCCAACCAGGTTGTTGCATTGGGTCTGCCCATCCCATTAAGATTCGCCTAAACTGAGTAAGACCCCTTCCTGAGGTGCAGCAGTACCCTCTATCAAAACAGGCAAAGGAAAATCCAACCTGTTATTACCTCCTGCATTCAGCAAGGAGTCATTATTCCTAAGGTCAGTGAATGTAACTTCCCCCATTTTACAGTGCTGTTAATGTGGCTGTTCTCCCTACCTTTCCCATTGTCCCTAGCCCTGCTACTATGTTTCTTACAATGCACCGGTGCTGAGGGGTTGTTACCGCCTCAAGGAAAGATTTTATTAAGTCCGGACATAAAGAATTAAGGTTATTATTAAATAAGATGCATCTAGATTTAATGTGTGTATGTAAATAGGTATGTATAAATAAATGAAAGGGGGGTTAGTCAAAAAAGCCCACTCTCCTTGCTAAATTGGTAGTGAAACAATGCCTGTGCCCATGGAAAAAAATAATGCAACAAGGAAAAAAGGATCGGGCCCAGACAAGCAGGCAACCTCGGTTTGAGGAAGTTGAAAGAAAGAAAGTGAGAAGTTAATGCTGTAGTTACTGAAAGGAATTAAGCAGTAAAACTTCATATAAATGTTAAAAGAAAGTGTTATGAAAGGAAGATTCTTGGGTTCTTTTTTCAAATAACTGTCTTTTGGTAATCCAGGCACTTGTTCTTTACATTCTGATGCCCTGTGGCGCTCCCCAGATGGCCGCTTGGTGGCACCCTAGGTTTTGCTCCCCTATCTTGCTTGCGTGTCCCATAAAATTGCACGAGTAAGCAGGAAGGGGGTGGTATGCTCTGATAGCATCAGTGCTGCAATATTGGTATGCCCCACATTTTTTCCATTATGACACAGCAATACTGTAATTCCTGTCCTATCTGCCTAGCCCACAGTGGCAGACTGGTACGGACAAATTCAGCTGAGCACCCCACCCGATGGGGACCAATTTGTAAATATTCAGATTGATTTAATTCAAATGTTAAAATGTTGTAATTATTAGTATGTGTTAGTTTTAGTAATGTATTTCCTTGTAAAAAGGCAGATGCCAAAACTGTTGTAAAACTTTTGCTTAAGGATTTTGTATCACAATCTGGCACATCTGGACAGATTATAAAAGAGTTATGTGCAGCTTCACTAATATGGCCAAATGCCCTTTGAAGGCCACTCCCAATCAAAAGAACGAACTCAGCCCTTATGAAATTCTAACCAGGTGCCCAATGCGACTACCGGCTGTGCCCCACTGGCCCTGGCTCAGATGTACAGTCATTTAATAAATAAAACAATGCTTAATTATTGCCAGGCACTAATGAAATGTGTTAGGTCTTTTATACACAGGTAAAACGAGCACTACCCAAAATCCTGAGCAGCCCTGCCACTTGCTGAAACCAGGAGACGAGGCCTACATAAGGGTCCATCAGCGAAGAACCACTCTGGCTCCATACTGAAAGACCCTTATCAAGTCCTGTTAATTATCAACACCGCTGTGAAGTGCCAAGAATTGACTACCCGCACATGTTTCTCACTGTAATGGCTCTCCGACTGAAGATCAGTCTACCTTTCCTTCTGGCATTGTTGCTCCTACTGGACAGCAGGAGTGAAGGACAAGTTGAAGAGCTGGTAACCTCTCCTTTGGCCACTGACAGACCCACTGTGCCTTTGGATCTTGCTAAGAAAACAACCTCTCCACCTGATTCATAGATTCATAGATTCTAGGACTGGAAGGGACCTCAAGAGGTCATCGAGTCCAGTCCCCTGCCCTCATGGCAGGACCAAATACTGTCTAGACCATCCCTGATAGACATTTATCTAACCTACTCTTAAATATCTCCAGAAGTGGAGATTTCACAACCTCCCTAGGCAATTTATTCCAGTGTTTAACCACCCTGACAGTTAGGAACTTTTTCCTAATGTCCAACCTAAACCTCCCTTGCTGCAGTTTAAGCCCATTGCTTCTTGTTCTATCCTAAGAGGCTAAGGTGAACAAGTTTTCTCCCTCCTTCTTATGACACCCTTTTAGATACCTGAAAACTGCTATCATGTCCCCTCTCAGTCTTCTCTTTTCCAAACTAAACAAACCCAATTCTTTCAGCCTTCCTTCATAGGTCATGTTCTCAAGACCTTTAATCATTCTTGTTGCTCTTCTCTGGACCCTTTCCAATTTCTCCACATCTTTCTTGAAATACGGTGCCCAGAACTAGACACAATACTCCAGTTGAGGCCTAACCAGCACAGAGTAGAGCAGAAGAATGACTATTCCCTAGCACCTTACCTCCTTCCAAGTGTTTGCAGATGATTTCCTTAATTACTTGCTCCATTATCTTCCCTGGCACAGAAGTTAAACTAACTGGTCTGTAGTTTCCTGGGTTGTTTTTATTTCCCTTTTTATAGATGGGCACGATATTTGCCCTTTTCCAGTCTTCTGGAATCTCTCCTGTCTCCCATGATTTTCCAAAGATAATAGCTAGAGACTCAGATACCTCCTCAGTCAGCTCCTTGAGTCTTCTAGGATACATTTCATCAGGCCCTGGTGTCTTGCAGGCATCTAATTTTTCTAAGTGACTTTTAACTTGTTCTTTTTTTAGTTTATCTGCTAAACCTACCCCCTTCCCATTAGCATTCACTATGTTAGGCATTCCTTCAGACTTCTCGGTGAAGACCGAAACAAAGAAATCATTAAGCATCTCTGCCATTTCCAAGTTTCCTGTTACTGTTTCTCCCTCTTCACTGAGTAGTGGGCCTACCCTGTCTTTGGTCTTCCTCTTGCTTCTAATGTATTGATAAAAAGTCTTCTTGTTTCCCTTTATTCCTGTAGCTAGTTTGAGCTCATTTTGTGCCTTTGCCTTTCTAGTCTTGCCCCTGCATTCCTGTGTTGTTTGCCTATATTCATCCTTTGTAATCTGTCCTAGTTTCCATTTTTATATGACCCCTTTTTATTTTTTAGATCATGCAAGATCTCGTGGTTAAGCCAAGGTGGTCTTTTGCCACATTTTCTATCTTTCCTAACCAGCGGAATAGCTTGCTTTTGGGCCCTTAATAGTGTCCCTTTGAAAAACTGACAACTCTCCTCAGTTGTTTTTCCCCTCAGTCTTGATTTCCATGGGACCTTACCTATCAGCTCTCTGAGTTTACCAACATCCGCCTTCCTGAAATCCATTGTCTCTATTTTGCTGTACTCCCTTCTACCCTTCCTTAGAATTACAAACTCTATGATTTCATGATCACTTTCACCCAAGCTGCCTTCTACTTTCAAATTCCCAACAAATTCCTCCCTATTTGTTAAAATCAAGTCTAGAACAGCTTCCTCCCTAGAAGCTTTTTCAACCTTCTGAAATAAAATGTTGTCTGCAATGCAGTCCAAGAATTTGTTGGATAGTCGTGCCCTGCTGTGTTATTTTCCCAACATATATCCGGATAGTTGAAGTCCCCCATCACCACCAAATCTTGGGCTTTGGATGATTTTGTTATTTGTTTAAAAAAAGCCTCATCCACCTCTTCCACCTGGTTAGGTGGCCTGTAGTAGACTCCTAGCATGACAACACCTTTGTTTTTTACCCCTTTTAGCCTAACCCAGAGACTCTCAACACTTCCGTCTCCTATGTCCGTCTCTACCTCAGTCCAAGTGTGTACATTTTTAATATATAAGGCAACACCTCCTCCCTTTTTCCCCTGTCTATCCTTCCTGAGCAAGCTGTAACCATCCACACCAACATTCCAATCATGTGTATTATCCCACCAAGTTTCAGTGATGCCAACAATGTCATAGTTGCATTTATTTATTAGCACTTCAAGTTCTTCCTGCTTATTACTCATACTTCTCGCATTTGTATATAGGCATCTAAGATACTGGTTTGATCTTGCCTCCCAGTTTTGCCCTGACCCTCCTTTCTCTCTGCCATTATAGCCCACGCTCCCTCTTGTTGCTGACCCATCTCCCAGGTCTCCATGTTCCCCACTTACCTGTAGGCTTTGCTCACCTGTCCCCGTCTAACCTAGTTTAAAGCCCTCCTCACTAGGTTAGCCAGTCTGTGTCCAAATAGTGTCTTTCCCCTCCTCGAAAGGTGAACGCCATCTCTGCCTAGCAGTCCTTCCTCAAATAGATCCCGTGGTCGAGGAAGCCAAAGCCCTCCTGGCAACACCATCTTCGCAGCCAGGCATTCACCTCCATGATGCATCTGTCTCTGCCCGGGCCCATACCTTTGGCAGGAAGAATCGAAGAGAATACCACCTGCGCTCCAAACTCCTTCACCCGTACTCCCAGAGCCCTGTAGTCACTCTTGGTCTGCTCACTGTCACACCTCGCAGTGTCATTTGTGCCCACATAGATGAGTAGCATGGGGTAGTAGTCAGAGGGCTGGATAATCCTCAACAATGCCTCCGTAACATTTCGGATACGGGCCCTCAGCAGGCAGCATATCTCCCAAGATGAAATGTCAGGGCACCAGATGGGCGCCTCCGTCCCCCTCAGCAGAGAGTCTCAGACCACCACTACCCTACGTTTCCTATTCGCAGTGGTGGTAGCAGACCTCCCAGCCTTAGGGGTACGAGGCTTCTCCTCCTTTATTGTAGGGGGTGATTCCTTCTCTCCTGTATCAAGAAGAGCATAAGAGTTACCTATTACCATGGCGGGAGGGTTCGGAGCAGGGGTGGAGCAGTGCCTGCTGCCAGAAGTAACCAGCTGCCAGTGTCCACCCTGAGCCATCTCCTCCTCCACCAGTGGTGTATCAGCAGTCCTGTGTACTGGGACAGCTACCTCAGCTGTCTCCACATGGACACTGTCCAGGAATTGCTCGTGGATTCAGATGTTCCTCAACCTAGCCACCTCCTCCTGTAGCTCTCCCACGTGCTGCCTGAGAGATTCCACCAGCAGGCACCTTTCACATTGGATGGTCCCCCCAGCCTCGATATCAGTAAGTGGAAATTGCAAGTTACAGTCTCTGCAAAACCACACCTGGATCTGGGTAGAAGCATCCATGCTCAGGCACTCTGTCTGGTTACAGGCGCAGGTGGAAAAGACAGAAGCAGTGCTGGCACAGGTGTTGCGGGTCTTCCTAACCATCGTAAGCCTCCCTCTGTCAAACTCCCTCTCAAACTCCCCTGTCTGCAGTCCCCTGTCTGCTGAAAGTGTTGTTTAAGCAAGAAGTTTTGAATTTAGTTTGGTTTATAGGTTTTAAGGGGAATAAAGGGAAACAGACAAAACCGGCAAGGGACCCCCACTCCTTTCCCAACTCCCTTGCAAAACTCCCTTGTTAGCAAAAGCTCCTTGGTCGCTTGTGTGCTGCTTTATAAAGCCCTGGCCTGTGTGAATGCCCCGCCCTCTGATTAAGGGTCAGCCTCATACCAGAGGCTTCTAGTTTTCAGACCTTCCTATGAAGCTTACAGCTTCCAACTGCCAGCCACAGCACACAATCCTTCAAACAAACAAACAGACTGACAAACACAAGCTCAGCACACAGCCAGTAACCCCCAGACACACACTACAGACAGTCTCTTATCCCAAGAGTGCTGTACTGCTCCTCCTTCATCTGGAGAACTCCCTTACAAAACTCCCTGTTAGCAACCCCTGTTCGCAAAAGCTGAGGACATAATAAAGCCTTCAACCAAGCAAGGTGATTGTGTAGTAACCTCTCCCTTGCTGCCTCACTGCCGGACAGCTAAGTGAACTAAGACTATGAAATCTTGAAGAATAGCTTTCGGATGCTAGCCAAAACTACCTGAAGATGAAACTTTTAATATTCCTTAGCCTCTCCTTCTTAACGAACTTATGGTGGAAATGGGAAAGTAATATTTTTCTAAATCTTAGCCAATCAGTAGCCTCACTAGTGAATAATCAAACATATACCCAAAGAGTCTGTTCTGCCACTGGAAATTTTACCTGTACTGAAAATTATTTCCGTAACTAATGATTTATCCTGTACCCTATTGCAATATACCCCTGCTTTTGCCATTGATGCTGATGCTTCTCTGCCCTTTGTGAAGGTGTTTGGCCAACCGATGTGGTATAATACTTCACAGAGGAGAGATGTGTTAGGACATCGGTGGACTGTAATTAATGCTACATTAGGGACCATTAAATTTACACTGACCTTATCCAGTTTTCAAATTACCTCTACATATCCAAATTGCTCCAAAGGAGCTGCCATTCAGCTAGCTGAGCAAAAGACCTGGATTTCCCCTAGAAAGAGAAGAGACTTGGCTGGACACCTATGGGATGATGCAAATGGCATAGTTGCAATCTGGAATATCCATAAAGGCCAGCAACATGAAAAGAAATTAGGACAGTTGGAAAAAGCCACAGGTCTTATTACTGGAGCACAGCTGGTACTATTTCCACCCTCAGTGCAATGACCCAGAAGCTTGTAACAGATATGGTGCTTAGTATCACTGGGGCTGGGAAGGCAGTGGGATCTGGACTGTTCGGAGAGCCAAGATTTTCTGAATGACCAGCTAAAGGACATTCAGAGGGACCTTAAGCATCAGGCCTGCCCCTCTGCCCTTACAGCCACCTCGGGAGTACCACCTGATCTGTGGCCATGGAGACATACTTGGAGATTTTCTGGGTAGGAGTGCAGTCGTTCACTGTGTTCCTTCCAAGCACACGGGCCAGTCAGAGGGATGTGGGCTCCCACATACCGAATCCTGCTGGGTTCATGGGGAGGATGCATGTGGGATTGGGTAATTCACCAAGACATTTGAGAAATTAAACCACCTGGTATGCCTAACCGATTTATAGTCAGTGCTCCTGAAATAACGCCCAATATCTGGATAGGGATAGGAAATCAATGAACACTCTGGCCATTAAAGCCCCCACAGCTTCAGTGTATATGGAAACTAAAGCCAGGAGAGGTTGTCTCAATTTATAACAGCATTTGTTGGGAGGGTGTAGAACAAGGAACTACCCTGACAGGACACCTGCTCTTTAAAGCTAATGACAGCTGTTTGTCGAGGCTACCATTTTGCAGAATGTACATTTAAATCTTACCACTTCTGCAGGAAACCATATCATATCTTGGCCTGTAGATAGAATTTTGCAATCAGCCCTTCAACCTCAAATACCCTTTAATTGGACTACCCTAGTACCTGACCAATTCCAAAATTTGCTTTCAGTCCTACCAGAGGTTCAGAAAACTTCTGACCTACAGGGACAAATTCACATGCTCCAAAATGTATATCAAGTTGAAAAGAATGCCTTTCATACAGCCTATAGAGCATCCACTCTATGTACTAAGTATGATGCAGTATGCTTTATAACCAAGGCTATTCAGCAACCCAAACCACATTGTTTTCTTGTTTTGGGAATATTATCGCTTTTGTTATTTTTTGGCGTAGAATTGTGTTATTGCTGTTGTTTTGTAATGAATGCATTTATCATTATGCTAGACCTACTAGGCTCAATGTACGAGAGCAAGTGGCGCTAATGATTGTTAATGAATGTAATGACAACAGTTTGGGAAACTGGAGGCCAGAGGCAGTAATGAATGTGTACGAGGAAATGCAGGAAGAGAGAGAGTAAATTAGTGGATTAATGAACATAGAGGTGTAGGCTAACGTGATGCCGAAGAGGCATCAAAGGGGGGAATTGTGAGGGAAAATTTAGCAGGCCTTAAACTTAAACTAAAGGGTGACTGTTCTTTTTGCTTTTGACTTGTATTAATTTCGCAATGTATTCCAAATAAGGTAATTAATATGGAAGTATGTGTAATTTGTCTGTGGTTTTAAGCATTAAAAAGCGTGTGTGTTCCTGGACTCGGGGAAACAGCTCCTTTAGCTGCCACCCCCCTGCGCGCTTGTAATCAATAAAGGGCCTTAGGCTGATCTGATTGAAAATACAACGTGTGGATCAATTTTTTCCACATCACAGCCCATCAGGGTAATCCCCTGGCGGGCCGCAGGTTGCCCACCACTGCCTTACTGCCTGGCTTATTGAAAGTGGGTTATTTCAGAAATATATTCTAAGTGCACCTGTGTTTAAGTGATATTAAGGGTGCCTAGAGCATATGGACAGCTTCCTTTAGAATTTCTATATCTGAAGTTCTAGCTTGGGCCCATTACTATATAGAAATTATATAGATATAGAAATTCCCCCAAGTGCGGATAATCAGCACAAGTCCTATGCAACATTTAAACACTAAAAACAGAATTGAAGTGGTGTGCTGGACTTCTGCAGAGAAACTAATTTCACCCTCAAAGAGATTAAAGCAAATCAATAAGATGTTGCCAAATCCCACATAAAGTAAACTGAATAGGGTGAAGGGTATCTATTCCTCTAAGCCCTGCGTTTGTTTCTAGAAAGAAAGCAGTTGCTATGGTTTTAAAATGGAAGATACCCAAATTATCTGTAATTTGTATCTCAGAGAAACAAAAGCAGACTCATTTATATTTACATATATGAAAGATCTTTGTTTAATGTTCATAAACTTGAAATTAAACTCCCTCTCAAAATTGGCTTTAGGATTCAAGGAACTCTAATATGCTAAATGTTAGATCGAATTTGCTGCAATTGTTGTTATCATAAGAACATAAGAATGGTCCTACAGGGTAGAACAATGGCCCATCTAGCTCCGTATTCTGTCTTCTGACAGATGCTTCAGAGGAATGAACAGAACAAGACAATCACTGAGTAATCCATCCCCTGTCATCTAGTCCCAGGTTCCAGAAGTCAGAGGCTTAGCAACACCCAGAGCATGGGTTACGTCCCAGACCATCTTGGCTAATAGTCATTGATGGACCTATCCTCCATGAACATATCTAATTCTTTTTTTAACTCAGTTATAGTTTTGGCCTTCACAACATCCCCTAGCAACAAGTTCCAGAGGTTGACTATGTATTGTGTTGAAAAAATATTTACTGTCTTATCTATCCCTTTCCTAATTGTCCCTAACATTCTGTTAGGTTTTTTTTGACTGCCACTGCACATTGAGCAGATGTTTTCAGAGAACTATCCACAGTGACTCCAAGTTCTCTTTCTTAAGTGATAACAGCTAACTTAGATCTCATCATTCTGTATATATAGTTGGAATTATGTTTGCAAATGTGCATTACTTTGCATTTCTCATTATTAAATTATATCTGCCATTTTGTTGTCTAGTCACCTAGTTTTGTAAGATCCCTTTGTAACTCTTTACTGTCTGCTTTGGACTTAGCTATCTTGAGTAATTTGGTATTGTCTGCAAACTTTACCACCTCATTATTTACCCCTTTTTTGAAATCATTTATAATATGTTGAACAGGACAGATCCCAGTACAGATCCTTGGGGGACCCCCACCCCCGCCATTTACCTCTCTCCACTGTGGAAAACTGACCATTGTGTCTTGTCTTTTAACCAGTTACTGACCTTCCCTCTTGTCCCATGACTGCATATTTTGATTAAAAGCCTTTCCTGAGGGACCTTGTCAAAGGCTTTCTTAAAGTCCAAGTACACTAGATCCACCAGATCACCCTTCTCCAAATATTTCTTGACACCCTCAAAGAATTCTCTTTGATTGGTGAGATCTGATTTCCCTTACAAGAGCCATGTTGACTCTTCCCCAGCAAATGGTATTCATCTATACGTCTGATAATTCTGTTCTTTATTATCATTTCAACTACTTTGCTTTGTATTTAAGTTAGACTTAACAGCCTGCAAATGCCAGGATCACCTCTGGAGTCTTTTATATAACTCAGGGTTACATTAGCTATCCTCCTGTCATTTGTCACAGAGGTTGATTTAAGGAATAGGTTACATACTAGAGCTAGTAGTTCTGCAATCTCATATTTTAGTTTCTTCAGAACTCTTGGGTGAAAACCATCTAGTCCTGGTAACTTATTACTATTGAATTCATAGATTTCTCCCCAAACCTCCTCTATTGACACCTTAATATAGGACAGCTCCTGTCCTATAGGACAGTTGTTTAAAAGGTGCTTGAGTTGTGTGTAAAATATATGTATGCAACACACAGGGAAATGTCGATGCAATTACTTGTTCATATGGAGTGCATATTTTGTGTGCTATATTTGAACTTTGTCCAGTGTACAATCTTCAGCAAAGGTGTGAAACCTCTCAAAGTAGGAAAATTGCAATAGCACACAGTACTCTACCAAATCCTGCATCCTACTTCAGTCTTACTGTAATTCCAACCAAGCTTTTTTGCTTGGCTGGGTGTTGCTGAACAAGCCAATTATTATCATAGGGATTTTCAATATGGCAAAAATAAAACATATTAAAAATACATGAATGCATTTTGCAGTTGAATAAGTTTTCTTCATTTTACAGTCAGGTTGCCTTAGACCAGGAATATGTTGCTATCGCTATACCACAAATATTTTTCTGTCAACTCCTTCAGTGGAACCTGATGGAGTAAGAGATTACTTTTATTTGAAAAACTGCTTGGACAGTGTAATGAAGTAAAATGGCCTAATCCCAGCACAGAGGGGGTTAATTCACCCTAATGGATGCAGTTGGTGATGCCCCTTCTGCCTCACAGGCAGTGTGGGGACAGGGCAGGAAGTATAAGGGCCAAGCCTGTAGGTCAGTTGGGGAAAGACCTGGGAAGCAGCTAGATGTCTCTTGTAGGGAGCTGAATCACCTGCAGAGCCTATGACTGGCTGCAGGGGGTGATGATGCCCTGATGCCGGCTTGGAGAGCAGGAAAACCATGGCCCCCAGAGCCTGAGGAACCAGACAGGAAGTGCAGAGGGTACTGCACAGCGTGGAGATAGGAAACCAGACCCCAGTGGCCATGGAACAACCAAACCAGATGTCAGTGGGAAGCAGCCTAGGGAGATGATACATTGGGCCAGTTATGTTGCTGGAATGCAAGGCAGTGCCCTCCCATTTCCCCAACAATCCAGTGACGCGATCACCCGTCGCTTCAACAGCCATGGGCAGGGACCCAACAGAGCAGGGATGGCCTGGGTTCCCTTATACTCAGCCCTGCAGTCGGGGTTGGATGAATTGTAATCTTTAAGCCAGGAGGCCTGAGGTATTGATGGCTTGTTTCCTCAGCCAACACCCAGAATGCCTGAGCCCTTTTTATCCATCTAGCTCTCAGACTTCTTACTGATCCAGCCCTATCCAGGAGGCCGGAGCTACCATGTGCCCTGTGGCTTGGCTGCAAACCATTCTGACTGATTTTCCCCATTTGGTGCAAGCGCCAATTCCCTGCCGTCGCTAAAGAGAGCACCCCAGAGGAGACCTGAGGAACCTTACAGGGAGGAAGAAGGAAGGAAAAGCCTGAACATGCTTTGGAAGAACATTCAGATAAGAGAGTGGAAAAACAAAAGGCTATCTCCTGCCATTAATTCTTAACCAGATTGACTCTATTGTGAACTCTGCTTAAAGGCTGATGGCACAATATGGTCCAAAGTTTCCATACCTTATAAATTATAACAACCACAAATAGGACTCTTATTCCAGTGCTCATGTTACTGCCAAAATCAAAGCTGAACAATGACCCATCTGGAAATGTCACTGCATTTGTAGGAGGAAAGGGAAGGGGGGGAAATAGAAGACAGAAAGCAGATCAAGAAGAAGACACAGTAAGAGGAGAGAAAAAAAATCCATGAAAG
Source organism: Trachemys scripta elegans (assembly GCF_013100865.1). Taxonomy (NCBI): domain Eukaryota; kingdom Metazoa; phylum Chordata; order Testudines; family Emydidae; genus Trachemys; species Trachemys scripta. The sequence continues at coordinate 134,066,093 of NC_048299.1, forward strand.
AGAGCAAACTTATGCAAATAAGGTAGTGATATCCAGTGTTCAGACAAAGTGTCCACAGTTGTTGGAATTCAATCAACTTATAAAGCCTGCATTTATATAAATTAAGCTTGTATCAGTTTGGCACACGTGAAACATTTTTAAAAGTTGCCATCATCTGGCAATTAAAGACTCTCTGACTATTGTCTTTAACAGTGTTTTCCTTTAAAGTATTTACTTTTAATAAATGTCATGCACAGGAAGGTGGCAAGTCGACAGCCCTTTAGATTGAATCCCCTTTTTTATCCACAGAACTAGTACAGAACTAGCAGGAACAGTGCAGATTCTCCTGTAATGCCCCACCAGTGTGACCTGGAAGAACCAATGTCTAGCTGATCCGTTTCCCTGCTCATTCACAAATATGATGGCTAGTTTTTCCCACTCTGCTGGTTGCAGGGTTGGTTTCCGTTTGGACACCTGCCCACTAGGATCTGAGCTGAACCCACCACCTCCCTTCCCCAGGCATTTGGGAGGAGCAGGGAAGGGGGTTGGAGCAGTATTATTCTCACTATTACTCTGCCTGTTTGTGGGTATATATCCATTAGGGTGGGACAGGTTGTCTATTATGCACGCTTTATACCTTGCTGTGAAAGGTAGTTTCTGTAAGGCCATTCAGAACTTGGGAGGGGTGCTGACTGGTGGTATTTATAAACCAAAATGTACTAGTTACATTAATAAACTCATTTCACATACAGTGAAATCCACCCCGTGCAGAGGGTCAGCACAAGCATACATGGAATTTAAGCATGTGTAACCCTTGTAATGGCCAATTGCATAGGGTTGACTATCACCTTTTAAAAATAGCAAAATATAGTTTTTAAGACACTAAGTTTTCTTTTAAAATATGTTTACACTGAGGCTATAATTTTAAAAATTATACATTTAACTACAGTTTTCTGTCTGTTTTGTCATTTGGCTGTTGATGACCAGGTAAACTGTATCAGTGCTCCTATACATTCTAGCTCTTCACCCCTCCATAACTCTAGGCAGCATAGAGAGGAAGTCTAGGAAAGCAATCTTGTATTAAAAAGCAATTTTAAGACACATTCCTACAATGGGCTTTGAATAGGCACCTGGGCGTGCCTCCCTAGAGTTCATTTCAGGATTAGAATTTAACATTTTTTTACTACTAGCTGAAAGCCCGTGCTGTGAATCAGATGTGTCAGTTGGGCCAAGCAGTCCACCACTTGTACAGCCTCCTACATAAAACTTATGAAATTGTGCCATACAAATTAGCTGTAGAATAAGGGTAGTGATTGGCTGAGTTATCTCTGAAATCACAATTGTCAAAGACTCCTGGCATGGCATAGATACATGTATTAGCTGTAGCTGTGCATCACACTGGTATAATTCATAAAGACAAAATGGATGAGAACTTATTGAATGGTAACATACTGTGAACCCCAGTGATGACTGAACTGAGTGATATTCTGAAATAATAATAAAAAAAAAAGAGTTCTCAACCATGCTTGTAGCTGTTTCCATTGCTTCTCACTGACTCAAGAGGCTTCAGAGTGAAACACAAAGTGACAATCCTGGAATCTTATTATATAGCTCAATATAATGTACTATTGCTCTTATCATTCATGTTATTAATCATCAAATAAATATGTAAGGCCCTGGTCTGTGCCAGTGAAATCTATCAGAGTTTTCCCATTGACTTAGATGAGCACTAGCATGGACCATTTGGCATTGTCTACACCAGTGGAGGCTCCAGGCACCAGCGCTCCAAGCACGTGCCTCGGGTGGCAAGCCGCGGGGGGTGCCCTGCCGCTCCCTGCGAGGGCGGCAATCAGGCAGCCTTCGGCGGCATGCCTGCGGAAGGTCTGCCGGTCCTGCGGATTCGGCAGCAATTCGGTGGTGCGTACGCCTCAGCCGTGGGACCAGGGACCTCCCGCAGGCGCGCCGCCGAAAGCCACCTGCCTGCCATGCTTGGGGCAGCAAAAGAGCTAGAGCTGCCCCTGGTCTACACACACACACACACACACACACACACACACACACACCAATTTAACTAAACCCGTCAAGAAACTGATTTGCCAAAAGCCACAACTCAGACTGTGTGTAGACCAACCCTATATTCAAAGTTGCAAAAGATGTAACTTTAAATTTGCTTAAAAAACAATTTAGTGTAACCAGTGAAATATAGCATTTTTATTTGATTTAAACCAAGCTTATACAAAAACAACAAGGAGTCTGGTGGCACCTTAAAGACTAACAGATTTATTTGGGCATAAGCTTTCGTGAGTAAAAACTGTTTTTACTCACGAAAGCTTATGCCCAAATAAATCTGTTAGTCTTTAAGGTGCCACCAGACTCCTTGTTGTTTTTGTAGATACAGACTAACATGGCTACCCCCTGATACTTGACAAGCTTATACAGTTGATTCTTTACTGAATTAAGATAAATCTATATAAATCAAGTAGTTTGTTGGGAAATGTGTTTTCTTCCCCTTACTGAATATTTCTAGGAAAATAAATCTTCTAGACTTTATGAAAATTTCCCATGGAAAATATTGACTTTTAACTGAAAAATTTTCAGCCAATACCCCCAAAATGGGGGAAAATGGGATTTTAGATGTTCCACAGGAAAAATCAAAAATTGTAGGGGAAAACTGATAAGCTAAAAAATTTTCATTTTGTCAAAAACCCAATTTTTCATAAAAAAATGTTTTGATGGAAAAATCTTGACCGATCCTTAAAACAGATTTTGATGGCCCACATTGTTTTGTAACAGTTTAACTTTGTGGAGGAGGGGAAGGGGAAGAGGAGAGAATCATACCTCTAATTAAACTTGTGCAATTTTGCATACAGTTGAGACTGAATCAAATATTTCCCCTTCCTGCCACCACAAGCTGAATTCTATAGTGGTAGCTAAAATGTCAGCACTTGAATTACATTTTCTGAAGTAGTCATAAGGCTTTCTCAGCTGAAGCTCCCATATTTGAAGGTTGCTTCATTTGATTGTCCATCAGAGCAAGTGTTTGGTGACATTCATATCATGCCACAGTATCTTTGGTTATCAAGATTTTGAATTCACTATTTTATTTTTTTTTAATTCTGGTTTGTTGGATGTCTTATATCAGGCAAATTTTTATGAAAGGCTATTTTACGGGCTTTGAGTATTGCATGTTTTTAATAATTATTGTACATTTTCTACATACTTGTATCATAGGCACTAAGTCAGAAAATAAACTAATTATTGCATTGCAGAAGTAACTGCTGAATGATTAATACAATTTTTCCTCCAGAGCAATGCCATTGTAAGAATGCTGATTACAAACCATTTAATTAGCTTTAAATTGAAATGAAACATAACTTTGCATCTATTAAATATTCATGCTCACTACTTATTTGTTTGTTTACTTAATTACTTTACAAGGTGCCTATTAATGCAGCATGTGGGCACCTCACATTCTATTTAAAAATCAACCTTATTACTGAGGCTACTCTTTGTGCATGGGGGCGGGGGGACATGTGTAATCTGCTCTATCCACTAGAATGCAACAATCTGGTTCCCCAGTGCTGTAGCACTATGCTGTGGGCCAGTGAAGGACTGTGGTGGGAAAGGCCAAGACAACATCTTTCATCCCAGTTTTAACGTCTGGCAACCTCAGAGTATGGTCTCTGTAACTGTGAGAGGCTCTTGTGCAGCTGTGTAAGAAGGGGAAGAGTTCTTGCATGCCCTGCTGACCTTGTGTGTCTGTAAAAGGAAGAGCATCTCAAAATTTGGCCCTTAAACTGGGTGACTGCAATACAGGGTCATTTTTAAAATCCTTACAAAACAGCCTTCTATTGAAGATACCCCTGTATACTAGCATTTTTAGTGCTGTTTTGAAGGAGCTGGTTGTCAATTAACTCAAATTGATTAATCCAATTGTAAATGCTATTCAAGACACTCCATGGGCACTTGTGTCTTGGAATAAACTTTAATTAATTAATGGAGATATCCTATCTCCTAGAACTGGAAGGGACCTTGAAAGGTCATTGAGTCCAGCCCCCTGCCTTCACTAGAAGGACTAAGTACTGATTTTTACCCCAGATCTCCACATGGCCCCCTCAAGGATTGAACTCACAACCCTGGGTTTAGCAGGCCAATGCTCAAACCACTGAGCTATCCCTCTCCCCTATAATAATAATAATTAATTATTATTATTTATTATTAAACTTGTGAAATCTCTTAATCAACACTTGCTACTGTATTAGTTAAGTTGGTGTTATCTGCCAGTCAACTTACTCATGTTAACACAAAGCCACAAGCTCTATTTTAGAGAAACCCCCAGTGGCCTTGATTCTTCACTGCCTGGCTCTTTGCGTAGTCATTTACCCAAAAGAAGAGTGAGTTCAAAGGATATGCAAAACACTACCATTCTGATTTATTAGTACTTTATTTTCAAGGGTTTGGGGGGTTTTGTGTGTGTGTGTGTGTGTGTATATATATATAATAATAGAAGCAAAATTTGAAACAAGTTGTTTTGAATTGAAAAATCGAAATGTGTTTCATAATATCAAAATGAAACATTTCCACTTTTTCAGATTTTTTTCATTTTTGGGGGACAAAATAATTTGGTGAATTCAACACAAATTCAACAAGCAATTTAATTAATGCAGTGGCTGTATGTCAACATACCTTAGGTTGACTTAATTTTGTAGTATAGACTTGCACTAAGAGTGTCCATCAGACCTTAATTACTGGATTATCAGATGGACTGCTGGGAGCCTGGGAAAACAGGATGGTGAGATGTCAGGTTTCAGTCTACATTTCATCAAAATCAATGTGTTCCGTGGAACAATTCAGTTTCAATGAACCAGCATTTTTTGGTGGAAAATCTTCTATCAGAAAATTTCTGAACAACTCTACCAAAAACTTGATATGAATCAACAAATCCAGCAAACAATCTGAATATACCAAGGGAGCAACAGCTCTATTTGACAAGAAGCTGCCATTTTGACACGGTTACATTTCAAACTAGAACAGCAGGAGGAACAGCTGTCACCCAGATAATGTATTAGTATCTGAAAAAACAGCCTGCACATTCATGTGACTTAATAAAACTGCATATGTATAATGACAATTGCTAAAAACAAAGCTAATATTTTAAAGTGATCCATGCATCCCCTGTCATGAATGTGAATGATTACTACTGGATTATTTATTATTTACAGTCATTTCTCACCTCTCCACTATAGTTTCAGCATTAACTCCATGCTGTGGCACGAATATAAATAGTATTGAAAGGCCTAGTGAGTAAATAAGGTTCTCTCATAACAGACATTCCTCAATAACTTTGAAAACCTTTGGGGCGGCTTATTTCTTCATAGCCCAACAATTAAGTTTTTATAAAACAAAGCAAATTGTAAAGAAATTTACAACTACTTCAAGCTGCATATATAAATACCCTTTGGACACAAGTATAAACTTTAATGCCTATTACCAACACTCCGTATACCCAAGGGTTCTGTGCTTGTAAGAATTTTGGTTTGCCGCTTACTGATTACACACTAAGGATTCCTTCCACTTGATTTCTAGAGAACATCTGTGTAAACAGATCTAGAGAACTGTACAGTTTTGACTGAAAACTACAAAATGGCAGATGAAATTCAATGTTGATAAATGCGAAGAATGCACATTGGAAAACATAATTCCACCTGTACATATAAAATGATGGGGTTTAAATTAGCTGTTACCACTCAAGAAGGAGATGTTGGAGTCATTGTGGATAGTTCTCTGAAAACATCCACTCAATGTGCAGCGGCAGTCAAAAAAGCAAACAGAATGTTGGGAATCATTAAGAAAGGGATAGATAATAAGACAGAAAATATCATATTGCCTCTATATAAATCCATGGTATGGCCACATCTTAAATACTACATGCAGATGTGGTCACCCCATTGCAAAAAAGATATATTGGAATCTGGAAAGGTTCAGAAAAGGGCAACAAAAATGATTTAGGGGTATGCAACGGTTGCCATATGAGGAGAGATTAATGAGACTGGGACTTTTCAGCTTGGAAAAGAGATAAGTAAGGGGGGGATAGGATAGAGGTTTATAAAATCATGACTGGTGTGGAGAAAGTAAATAAAGAAGTGTTATTTACTCCTTCTCATAACACAAGAACTAGGGATCCAAATGAAATTAAGAGGCAGCCAGTTTAAAACAAACAAAAGGAAGTTTTTTCACACAACACACAGTCAGCCTGTGGAACTCCTTGCCAGAGGATATTGTAAAGGCCAAGACTATAACAGGGTTCAAAGAAGAACTAGATACATTCATGAAGAATAAGTCCATCAATGGCTATTAGCCAGGATGGACAGGGATGTGTCGCTAGCCTCAGTTTGCCAGAAGCTGGGAATGGACTTTGGGATGATTCAATTGATGATTACCTGTTCTGTTCACCTGGCACTGGCCACTGTCAGAAGACAGAATACTGGGATAGATGGACCTTTTTATGACCCAGTATGGCCGTTCTTATGTTCTTATCTTTATTGTACCTGTAATTTCTCTCATCCCAGTAGAAAAGCCAGAGCTCTGCTGCTCAGATTTCACAGCATGCTGAGATGGTGGGAATATACTCCATTTTATTAAACTACAGAACAGCATTAGTTGCATTTTTGGAGATTTTAAAGACTTGAAAACCTTTACAGTTCCCCACTAATCATGCCTTTTAAGCATCTTCGTTGTTACAAAAGAAGACTTGTTCAAAAAGAGCTTCTTGATCTTTTACAACAATAGGACTAATATCTGTAGTGTAAAATTTGCCAGTTTACTGACTACATTTATCATCATTTTAATGTTTAAACACAGAAGCAAAAATTAGGTCGGAGCTGGCTGGATCATCCTCTATTCTTTGCAAAACTAACCTCTGATTAATGTAATCAGGGGAGTGAAGAAAGCACTAAATTAGCATGCCTGCTTCTCTTGCATGGGCTTTTGAAGACACACTGGGATAATCATGTGCATCACTGGTAATGGGATAATATTTAATCATCTTTTTACAGGTGCAAATTAAAGACGGGGCAAGATCAGACTATAGAAAATTATTTTCTGTTTTCCTTGTTGCATAAATCATTGTTTCACATACTTGTATAAATCTTATTTTCCTACATCCATTAGGCAGCTATTTGTTTTGGCTGGTTGGTTATTCTATTTTGAGGTTAAACACTATAGGATAGTGAATTATTCCAGTTTGCACAAGGGGGAAAACAAAAGAAAGAAGTTTAAAAATGGAAGACTATTCCTCAAAGAAACTTCTCTGAAGGCTTAGCTCTATGAATGTTGCTTAGGGGAAGACGGAGACAAAGGAGATCACAAACTATGTTGGTATAGATAGAGGCACAGGGGAACTAACTGGATGCCTATAGGTAGAAAAGTTATAATAAAGCATGTGGGTTGCCTGCTTTGAGAATTCAAAAACCTTTTAATTTTTTTAAGGGTTTGTCAGTTAAGCAGTTTTCTCCATAACCTTTCCATTCCACTGAAAAAAATAAAAATAAAAAACAACCAAAATGAGGCGTATTAATATTTGGGGGGTTAGATAGTCCATTTTTGTTTAAGCAGACTGCTGTTGTTCTTTATGCCTACAGGCCATGGAGACAAGGGAGCCACCAAGGCCATGGCTTGATCACTTTTTGGCTGAGCCAAACTCAAGTGTCCTTGCAACCCTGTACACCAGTTCACGATGCCTCTCCTTCAAATTTGGCTTGACTGCTACTCACTCAGGTTTGTCTCGGCTGCCCCTCCATCATGATAGAGAGGCAGCCGGGCCAAATTTGAGAAGTGGCATTGTGAGCCACCTTCTACTCATTTACATTTGGAGTGGGTGGGTGCAGAGGCTCTTGGGCTGGTAGGGTCAGACTGCTGGCAGTGGTGCTTGAGAGAGGAAGCAGAAAATTAGACCGGGGTGGATGGGAAATCTATGCCCCCTCACCCATCCACATGTGCATTTTAAATGGCGCTCCAAAAACCCTGCCAAATTATCTAACTTACACGCTACTGGCAAGTAAGCTTTCTTTGCATATGCTGTGGAAACATTTGCAAACTTTAACTTGCTAAGAAACACCAACACCAAATAGATTTCAATTTTGAATATATTTATACATATAAAACGGCTATACTGGGTCAGACCAAAGGTCCATCTAGCCAAGTATCCTGTCTTCTGACAGTATGCCGCCATCATATTATTTTGCATATATATTGCAGTGAAGGATAATGCATAATTATCCGGGGAGGGATAGCTCAGTGGTTTGAGCAGTGGCCTGTTAAACTCAGAGTTGTGAGTTCAATCCTTGAGGGTACCACTTAGAGATTTGGGGCAAAATCAGTATTTGGTCATGCTAGTGAAGGCAGGGGACTGGACTCAATGACCTTTCAGGGTCCCTTCCAGTTCTAGGAGATAGGTATATCTCCATTATTCATTTATTCAGATCACAACTATTATTACCATGCCAAAACACAAGAGAAATATCAGAAAGGAGGATTTATTTCAGTGCTTCATCCAATTACCCCAATTTATGTAAACTAAGACAGTAGATAACAAGGCAAGTAGATAAACATTACTTGCTAGTGTGCAGACACTCACTGTTTGTGTTATGCATGTTATTCTGAGCCAGTTAAACAGATCCTGACCTGAGATGTACCAACAGGTTCTACATTCCAGTTTAAAACAAAAGAAGTCATTCCATCCCTTAAATTATGGCTTAATTTGCAGAATAATTAATGGTCCCAGTATTTATATTTTCCTCACCTCTATGTAGCATGAAAAAGAAACTAAGCCACAGAAATTCTACAGATTTACACTGTTGCCAACCCATGGAGTTCAAAAATCATTTGACCATGAAAAATCATGCCATTTTAAAAAAATGGTCCTCATTATTTTTAAGCCAATCACTTTTCCTGGTCCATATTCTGATTTTTGAACTCTTAGAGGAAATCTGCCTTTGGTGTGGGTGCACTTCAGGGAATCAGTCTGAAATGGACACACACACACCTTGGGGACCTATTTCCTGTCACATTTGACTGGTGGGACAAGACCTTTACCTGGCACCTTCCTCTGGGCATTCTCCCTCCACGGTTACCACTTTCAGCAGCTCGAGTGATCACTGCCCCCCTGACTTGTTCTCTTCCCACACATGTTGCCTCTTGGCCAGCTCCCTCCACACCAGTGCACACAGCCCTTGACCATTTCCCTTCTTTGGGCCTTCCTCTCTTCTCCAAGGGGTTTAGTCCCTCTGGCACACTCTCCCTCTCCCTGTGACACATACAAGGTGTTCAGCAGCAGTGGAACTAGGAAGGAGAGTGCAGATGGCCTGGACAGGAGGTGCACAGCCTACTGGATCCCTTCTCTCCTCCCTTTCCCAGTGTAGCAACAAACAGGGGAAAGAGTATGAGCTGCTCACCCTGCCTCTTTAAACTGCAGTTTCCTCACACAGCACAGGCACTCTTATGGAGTAGGAGGCAACAAGCAGCCTCTATTGGCTGCAGCAAGACCTGCAATTCAATGACTGCAGCTCATGCGCCCTATAATGGCAGCTAGCAGCTTTAGTTGCAGCTCTGACAGAAATCTTAAGCTGCCAGAAATGTCTTGTTAAAAACAAAAAATAAATATTTCAAAATCGTTGGTCTTACAAAAACATTGCCAAACATGGCAAGGGTGTGCAACATAGCAGTCTCCTAATGAAAAGTGTGCTTGAGTTTCCAATTGGACTTTATATTTTTACTTTTGTGTTTATTATAGTTCATATATTAGTTCTACAAATGCACGACATATGCACATACAATTCTAGAAGACCACACTTCTTCAAACTATGGAAGCTAATATACTGCACATGCACATTCTGCTGTTTTAAATGCTTATAACATCATTATTTGCAAACACCAATATCCCAAATTGTCCAGTTAGATCCAAACATGAAATTAAAAAAAGAAACAATTTGGCATTTGAAGTGACTGTATGCAGGAGACCGCTTGTATCACTGGAGCACTGTGCGCATGTGTCCTGGAACCTTCTTCCCCTAAAGTAGTAGCACAGATGGTTACTATCCTGAAGCTATTCTGAATACATTCTCCTGTATCTCAGTTTTTCCTCTGGTCCACACAGTCTCCCCCTGCTAATAGTCTTGTTTATCACTCAGTTGTGCTTCTGTCTCATTGAGAAATGTGTTTCCATTTGGTGGTTGATTGTTCAGTCCTCCAGCAAATGTAAGTGTTCACCCCTTCTGAGGTAATTGCATTCAAATGAAAAAAGAGAACACTGCTCTTTGCCCTCTCTGAGCTAAACAATCTTTGATGGAGTGTCTGTTCTGCTCTTACCCCTTGATTCAGGAGAGTGATGGGCTGCTTTCCCCAGCCTCTTTAGAAGCCCAAGTCTGGTACTCCTAAATAAGAGCAGGTGCACACACCAGGCCTCACCGCCTACACTACTCCTATCACCTCAGGCTGTTTCCTTCTCCAGTTCTGATCACAAATCTAAGTCTTTACCCCTCAGCACAGAGCTCACAATCACTCTGTCTTTCAGTCTACTACACCACTTACTACCTCTTCCTTCCTCTCTTATTTCTTCAGGAGATAGGAGAGGAAGGAAGACCTCCTTTAGATAGGAAGACCTATCTCTTCAGGCCTCCTTCACCCTTTACAGGCCCCTTCCATCCCGTGGGCTTACTACCCCTTCCTGGCTCCTTCCAGCCCCCTTAGCAGGAAGAATCATCATCAGTTTTTCCTCTGCTCTAATCTCCACAAATTGCACCCAGTTCTGTGGGAATACTGCTCCTTAGGTTCCCTGGCACACCTTCCCAGCATGTTCTAGCACCATCTATAATTCCTAGAGTTTCTCAGGAAATTAGGCTTCCCAGAATTCCCTTGTTCTGTGAAGAATGAGGGCCAGGGCGATGGTAAGGCCATAGCCCCCTTTAAAGGAAGTTACCTTTCCAAAATTGGGAATGCATTTGTGCCTCAGTTTCTCCTCTGGCCTACAGTCTCCCCCACTGATAGAATATAACACTATTCCAGAGCATCACTTTGTCTGTTACAGCTGTCCCCCTGCTGGATTCCTTTTTCCCTTTCCTTTCTGTTTGTGCTGAGTGGCCGTCCCCCCCCCGGCCATGGAACTGACCAAAGTCACAGCCTGGCCCTGTTCATGGAAATGGCTTGTGCAGACTGACTGGAGCCATTGCTCTGCTCAGGGAGGTGGGGGCTTTTTCGCTCCTTTGTCTAGCTTCTTTGTTTGGACCTGGCTCGGTGTAGGGTGCTCTGCCCAGGTATGCAAGACCTAAAGTGGCCACATAGCTGAGCATATGAGTCATACCTGTGACTCAGAACTTGCCCAGACATGTCCTGTGCCTACCTGCAGTTTTCCTTCTCTCCTCCCCTGGATTAAGGGGAACCAATCAAAGTTACTGGCAGGAAACTGCCTGAGTTTGCCCTTAAAACCAGACATTTTCTGATCAGACCCCCGGAGAAGGTCCTTGCTTTGCCACCTGGTCTGATCAGCTAGGAGTCTTTGGGGGGCCCTCTCCCCGCTCTCGTTTGTTTTTGATCGTACCCCCGTTGTTAAACTCCCCTCCCACGAACAATGAATTTGTGCCTGGAGATCTCCTGATTATTGTAAGCGAATCGAGTCCTCTCTGTGTCCTCTGATGCTGAAACTGCTGTTCCTGCTGCTGCTTTGGGGATTGGTAAGGAAAAACCTCTTGCACACTCCCCTTGTTCTGGCTGCTGGCAGGGTCAGCAGGCAGACCCAAGCTAACTCCTTGGTCTGTATCTGTAATCTGCTTCTAGCTCCGCAGCGCCTTTGCTGCTAGAAATAAGCCTGTTTGCAGCCACCACTAGTTAAACAACCCCCCCCCCTTGAAGCTGTATCCTGGGCACACACCACTCTGCCCTCTGGAACTACCCCTAGTATAAGGTGCACCCATTAGGTTAAATTTAGCCTTTAGTCTAGATAAATTGTAATTTCATTTTGCATAGTTGTGGTTAAGTTAGGTTTAGAAAATTGCTTGCATTGTACTCTGTAAGTTAGGCTTAAAGAATTGTTGCATTGTGTTTTGTTACTTGCTAATTTGTGTAGTCTTGGTTAAGTTAAATCATAGATAAGATTTTGCTGTGTTCTGTATAATTGTCTCTCTGCTGTTTAAACTTGCAGTCTGTCTTCTCTCTCTCTCTTAATCCCTTCCCCCACGTGCTCACCCTGCTCCTACTCCTGCCAGACCTCAATTGTATTACTGAAGTCTAGCATAAAACCCCATTGGTTACCCTTTTTCTCTCTAACACCCCTCACATTTTATATTTACACCACTGTGACACATTTTTACCTAGAGTTGTTGGTTATTTAACACATTTTACCCATAACTGTTAGTTGGTTATATGCTGCTGTGACACACCCTTTACATAGAAACTGTTAGCTACCTGTTACATTTATACTTCAGTGTTAATTGGTTACCAACTGTATTGTACCCCACTGTATTGTACCCCACTATTGAAACCCCCTATCCTATTTACTAAAAGAAACCCCTCCCCAATTGTCTACCTTAACAAACCCCATATCCCTCACTATTAAATTTTCCCTGTTTTTGCATTTTCTTAATAAAGTTTATTTTACACCCCACCAGTGCAGTAGTTGTCCCCCAAGATCCCCTACCTGCTGGCAGGGTCACACTTCAGAAAAACTTTCAAAGTTTTGTTAGAAAGAGTTTTAAAATTTCTATGAAGTAGGGATTAAAATCCCCAGTCTTTCTATCAATGGTCTCACACAACCTTACCTTGAATCTCTCCACCTAACCCTGCCTATAGGCAGAGTGAGGGTACAGGAGTAATAGTGAGATAGAGGAGTGTTGTAGTCTTTCCATTACATCCCATTCATAAACAAAAGCAGAATTGGGAAGGGGGAAATGAGGATTGAATTCCAAAAAAATATACCTGCCTCCTGAGCACATCTGGTTGGGGGTAGAGGGGTGATCCTATTTAGAAATGATGGCACCATGACACTTACACTTGAAAATAGATGAAATCTTCTGTTATTCATGTCCAAAGGTAGTGTCTGAAAAATGACCTGGCTTGTGGCAAGTGCTCTCTCTCCCCTGTTAGGATATTTCAGTAACTGACAAATGCCTTTTATCAAACTTTTTAAAGATTTCACCTCTGGGTTGAACACACATGAGAAATTATGTTGAAAAGGTAATGGTTTGGAAAGTTATAAGCACCAGAAATTAGGGACTTAAAATGGAAAGAGCCTTCTAACCATAACTATTATGCTTGTACCCATGTCACCTAAAGCTGTGAGCTCATCACATCTCAGAAACTAAGTAGCATTAGTCCAGCTCAGTACTTGGATAAGAGCCCTCCAGGGAACACTCACGTAGAAATTTGATAGCAGTCTTCCTCCTGAACTACTAATGAACTAATGCCTAGGCAAGGTGGTTTGGGGCACTAGCAGAAGAGACATAAAACTATTGTCCTGGTCCCTTGTGATTAAAGATATCTTGACAGTTCAGGAGTGAAACTTGATGTCTTTGCTAAAACCCAACTTATATAATTATTTTCAGCTTGCATACATACCCCCCTGAAGTCTCATTTGGATATGAAAGTCTTCAATTTCTACCCTAGAAGATTTGCAGTGTTCTGTTTAACAATAGTTATTGAGTTTCACCTCAGTGGGAGCTGTATGCCTCAGTGAGCAGCAGCATTGTCTAGTGACTATAGGACTGAGAGCCAGCAATATCCAAGTTCTAATCACAGATCTCCTGCTGACTTGCTATGTGTCCTTGCGAAAGTCACATAGGCCAGATTTTTTCAAACTGGGGTGCCTGAAGATAGGCACCTAAATAAGTAGCTTGATGTTCAAATGAGCTGAGGAATTGGCAGCTCTTATTCATTTGATCATTCAGCATGTCTGAAATAAGTGACCTGATTTTCAAACATGGGGAGTAGTGAAATTAAGAAGAAACACAAGTACTAAACGCTTTTAAAAACTAAGTTCTTTACTAGATACCAATATGTGAATTTAGGTGCCAAACATCAGCTCCCATAATTTGAAAAGTTTGGCCCTAATTTCTTAGCTTTCAGTTTCTCCATCAATATAAAGGGATAATAATACTTACCTACCTCACATGACTGTTGTGAAGATTAATCAGCTAGTGTTTGCATAGTCTTTTGATGATGATGAAGTGCTGAGATTATATACACACACACACACACACACACACTTGTTAGTTAGGTAGGTTTGTAAAATGCCTTGGGATCTATTTACATAAGAGGCTTTATAAATGAAAGTTCATCATCATTATGAGTGCAGTACAATCTGTTCACTGTGAGCCTTATTTTCAGCACCCTTAACTTCAGTTGAAGACAATGGGAGCTGCTACTGATCAACACCTCCGAAAAATCAGGCCTTAGAGTTTTTATCCAACTATCGCAAATTAGGTATAAGAAATTGTGAGCCATTACACTGATGGAAGTTCCAGACAATGCCTCTCTTGTACAGTCTTTGGCCTATCTTCATATTGCTTATTGTTTATTCCAAGCCTGTGATTTCCCTTGGTTATACAGTGCCTGTGTCTCTTTACTATATCTCTTGGGTTATGTTTGCTCACTAGAACATCTTACAAAAGAAATGCAATGGCCCTTGCCCTATACTTTGTTCAGTAGATGCACAAATGTATTCTGCTAACTAACACTGATTCGTCCTCAAAGGATCTATGGGTGACTGCACTCCTTAAATAAATATCTATGGACAGTTTTTTCTACTGCTTTACATTCGGCCCTTCAAATGGCTTTACTGAAGCCTAGGATTCCATTATTAAACAATGTCATAGACAGTCCCACATGTATTACCTTATAGACAAATAGAACCACTTCAGGAACTCTTCACCTCAACAGGGAGCTGATTTCATCTTTGTATAATTGCACTACATTAACGGAGCCCTGCTATGATATTTTTAGTTGCTACATGTGAACAGAATTTCTTTTCCTTTCAGGGTTTTATTTTAAGGGAGGGGTGGGTGTGGGTGGGAGAGGATTGGCTTTATTTAGTATACAAATATTGGGCCAGATGTTTAGCTGCTATAAATCAACATTGCCTAGCTGAAGTCAATAAATCTACATGAAGTCACACCATCTGAAGTTCTGATGCATTATTTCCTTCTTTATTACAGAAGATTTATGTAGGACATTTTGAATGATGATTGAAATTTACTCCACCTGCATAAAGCCTGTACAGTCAGGTTCTATGCAGGTCAAGTGCAGGAGCAGAGGAAGGAGGAGTGAAATCCACACACTCTAACGTGCATTTAGAGTACATAGACTCCTCCCCATGCCACCCCATAGCTTCCAACCCATGGACCGAAGTAATTGTATGGGGTATTGAGACCAAGGGATCCACATAAAGGTGCTTTTGATGGATTGGCACATGGATTTAATGAGGTCATATGTTTTCCTACCAATTCTATTTCGCAGCAATTTAAAGGTCAGTTCTGGGGTGCTGGTGTTGTTAAAGTCTGTGATGCAGGCAACTGATTTTTTTTTCACACATTTGTTAACGTCCATCTGTAGAGTAAAGATCTACTAATTCACATTTGTCTACTAATTCATTCATGTCTCAGGGAACAAAGGAATTTGTGTCTCATTTATTACTTTGTCATAGTTATACATACATAATATTTGATATATTTAATAATAAAATAATAAATACTGTGTTGTTCTTTTGTTGAGTGAGGTACAGAATAGATTGCTGATATGGCTGCTAACACTGATATCTCTGTAGGTATTTGGGTGGAGGGCACCTCCAATTTTACATATTAGACTAGAGTAATTAGTCCACTGATCATACAATTATTATTTATATTAGTGTATTTCAGGGAATCAGTAGAAAGGTCACGTTGCTGGAGACACTTTATATATGTCTTGCCCAGAACGTATACATATTGTTTTATATATGTATATATTATACCCTTTCCAGTGGTGGGATAACAGCTCCAAAAACCCAGGCAGAAGCCTGACACTATGGCAATTAATATATTAAGACAGTCAAGGATGTCCGATTACCACCCTAAGAACTAGACTGAGCACATATATGCAGATAATGAGAGGTTGCTGAATGACTGTGTTGTATAAAAAGGAAACTAGTGGGCAACATCTATGCATTTGGCAGATGTATGAAATAATGTACTGTAGCATGGTGGTTACCCCGCTCCTGCCTGAGGGGTTTAAAACAGCCCTGGCAGAGGGCTGGGGCAAAGGGAAAAGCTACTGGGCTGATTGGAGAAGTAGCCACAGCTGGGCTAAGCCCCAATCAGGCCCCAGCTGGCCTGTATAAGAAGGCTGGGAGCCAGAAGCTCTGCAATCTCTTTCTGTGTTCAGGGAGAGAAGGGCCTGGCTGAAGGGAGCCAGACACAGGGTACCTGTAGTGGAGCTTGGCTGGGAAAAGGCTGAGGAGCTCCAGTCTGGAAAGCCCCAGGCTGTGGCCTAGTATTACCCCAAGGGGTACTGGGGGTTGCAGAGGGCAGCCCAGGGCTAGGCCAAGGCAGCAGGTCCAAACCCAACCTTGCCTGTAATGAGTGGCCTATACTGTAGTCTGCCCCAGGGAATGGGGGCTAGTTGGAGACTGGCAGTGGCCTTATTCTGAGGTGAGGCAGGGGTAGTGGGTGGGGGTTCCCTGGGAAGGGGAGACCCTAGTAGTGAGGGGTGTACTGCCAGGGGACAGCACCCCATATCAAAGGGTAATGGGGTCTGGGAGGGACATGGGGCCAGAGGACAGTTGGATCACCAGCCTGCAGAGGGTGCTCTGATGGCTGGATTGAGAGAATTCCCAGAGTCACCAGCAAGAGGTGCTGCTGGGGTGAGTCCACTCCACTACATGTACATTATTGTATATAGGATGAGAGACTATCTAAAAGTTCCCTGAATGATGCCTGGCACTCGGGAAATTAACTGAATGAGAAACACAAAGGTAGATGATCACAAACTTGGCAAGTGGTGCTGAGTGTGTACATCTGATTAATTTCCATTGTGAATGTCAGGATCCTCATTCACTATGCATTGAGCATGTCAATGATTTTCATGGACCCTTTATCTGACCTACACAGTATACCATGCATGAGCAGAAGATGCTACACATGCTCATATAAGTTTTCTGGAAAACTTTGCTATTATATTGCATCACTGAAGAATACTATGATAATTTCAAACACTGTATAAAATGTGTATGCAAAATGGGCAGAGTGAAGGGTGCTTGGGTCACTTTAATTTTTATATATAGTGAGTTGAGAGATGCACTGTAACAGTAATATTCTCTTAACATACATTTTTTAATGGAATACATTAACACAGGTAGTGTGTATATATAATTGCTGTAACTATATTAATTTCACTCACAGAAAATATAGTCAGTTAATGCATATATGCATGGTTTATCTCCTTCTACTGAAACTGGTAAATAGGACTTTAAATATTTAAACATATGCCCAGATAGGAATGTAGTTAATATTGACCACAGGGATGGAAATAATTTTCTTCTTGTCAGCATTGGATTAAACATTGAAGTAATGCATTATTAATAGGGTAAAAGGGAAAACACTGCAGTGAAGTAACTCTCAGCACTGTGTACGCTAAACAACCAAATCCTTTGTTAATGTAAAATGTTTCTCTCTCCCCGACACATACACACTCAACAGTAGGGGATAGATCCTCAGCTGGTGAAACTCAGCATATCCTGATTGAAAAAGTTACTATGATGACTGTAGACCACGTGGCAAACCATGCCCCTATGCAGGAAAAAACAGTGTCAAAGGTCCAGGAGTCTCAGAAAGGTTTCCATTGCAGTTTCCACCAAATTCTTCTGCCAAGGGAAGGATTTATTATCTCCCTCCCCTGTATGAAGGGAGTGCAACCCACAACTCAGGAATCTCAAATGATCAGATGGATTCCAAGCCCCTGTGTTACTTTCTGACTCCCTGGATTCTCCCATGGCTCCCTCGTAGCATAGCCCTGCAGTCAAATGAATCTGAAATGAATAAGTATGACAAGAAATTGGTCCTGAACCAGCACTCCAGATCCAAAACCTCTAGAATTTGGAGACGTTTGGATTAAAATCTAGTCTGAACTACACAGTTCAGGAATGTGGGGCCTCCTCCCCATTGTGGAGGGAGAAGTATACCGAGTGGGTTCCAAGCTGAGCCAAAACCTATTCTCATCACTACTCCCAGCTACTGTCAGGAGGGTTCCTCTTCTCCCAGTGACTGGTTACACCATCTTTCTTGCTATGTCTTCCTTCCTAATGTCAGTCCCACCCTCTCCCTGAGAGAGTTAACATCCCAGTGATTTCCTCAGGCATTTCTTCGGTTTATACTGGTTAGGTTATCCAGGAAGTGAATAGAAATTGTACCAGGTGACTAAATGCATTGATTGAAGATTACCCTCAGATTATCGAATACTCAGGGTACTCAAAAGAGTTATCAATATAAACAGTTAAAAAAGAGACGCCAGGGTCCAAAACATTTGAAACCAGGGCCGCCTAGAGGGGGGGCAAGTGGGGCAACTTGCCCCAGGCCCTGCAGGGGCCCCCACGAGAGTTTTTCGGGGCCCCTGGAGTGGGGTCCTTCACTTGCTCTGGGGGCCCCAGAAAACTCTTGCGGGGCTCGGGCCCCCAGAGTTTCTTCCACTCTGGGTCTTCGGCCGCAGTTCAGCAGCGGGGGGGAGGTCCTTCTGCCCCAGGACCCACCGCCAAAGTGCCCTGAAGACCCACGGTGGGGACCCCCACCGGTGAAGACCCCAGGCCCCCTGAATCCTCTGGGTGGCCCTGTCTCAAACCATTTATTGAGCAATGCCAGAGTGAACAAGGGCAAAACTGTGCCTTGCTCTATGTGCCTGCACAAAGGGGTTGTGATAAATGAAGTGGGTGGAGGTTAGCTCCCTTTCATTGACCCAGCCAGTTAGCTATAAAATCCCTCTTAGTAGCTGTTCTCTACTTGCTTTACCTGTAAAGGGTTAAGTCTCACTGCAATGCATCAGTAAAAGGATATGAGTGGGCACCTGGCCAAAAGAGCCAGTGGGAAGGCTAGAACTTTTTAAAATTGAAACAAGACTCCCCTTTGTCTCTGTTGTTCTCGGGGAGAAGCAGACAGGGAGCAGCAATGCTATAAGAAGCTTTGGGCCAGGTATGAAAAACCATCAGTATCATACCTAGAAACTACTCATCTAAAACCCCAGATAGTTTCTGAATCTGTAAGGATGTCGGAGGGCCAACCTACCCTGGCAAAAATATCTGCCAATGCCTGGCTCACGGTTTTAGTCCTGGTGTTGCTTAAAGCTAGTGCTTCCAGCTACCAGGTGGCAAAATCCATGAAGGTCAATATGTACAGCTTTCCTCTGGGTGTTTCTTTTTGAGGTGGGGCTTTGGGCTTATCCTGATGGTGGGGTTGCCCCTTCTGGTATTCCCACCAACTGCCACTAGCTTTTTTTCTTCTCCCCCACTTCAACCTATTTGGCTCCGATCATCCCCACCTCTATTACAGTTTTGGGATTCCCATCTAGGATGTACCTTTCTATTTCCACAGAAACACCCTCTAAGAACTCAAAAAGAACAGGAGTACTTGTGGCACCTTAGAGACTAACAAATTTATTAGAGCATAAGCTTTCCTGGGCTACTGCCCACTTCTTCGGATGCATATAGAGTGGAACATATATTGAGGAGATATATATATATATATATACACACACACACACACACACACACACACACACACACACACACACACAGAGAGAGAGAGCATGAACAGGTGGGAGTTGTCTTACCAACTCTGAGAGGCCAATTAAGTAAGAGAAAACATTTTTTTGAAGTGATAATCAAGCTAGCCCAGTACAGACAGTTTGATAAGAAGTGTGAGAATACTTACAAGGGGAGATAGAGTCAATGTTTGTAATGGCTCAGCCATTCCCAGTCCTTATTCAATCCTGAGTTGATTGTATCTAGTTTGCATATCAATTCCAGCTCAGCAGTCTCTCTTTGGAGTCTGTTTTTGAAGTTTTTCTGTTGTAAGATAGCCACCCGCAGGTCTGTCACTGAATGACCAGACAGGTTAAAGTGTTCTCCCACTGGTTTTTGAGTATTATGATTCCTGATGTCAGATTTGTGTCCATTAATTCTTTTGCGTAGAGACTGTCCGGTTTGGCCAATGTACATGGCAGAGGGGCATTGCTGGCACATGATGGCATATATCACATTGGTAGATGTGCAGGTGAACGAGCCCCTGATGGTATGGCTGATGTGATTAGGTCCTATGATGATGTCACTTGAATAGATATGTGGACAGAGTTGGCATCGGGCTTTGTTACAAGGATAGGTTCCTGGGTCAGTGTTTTTGTTCAGTGAGGTGTGGTTGCTGGTGAGTATTTGCTTTAGGTTGGGGGGTTGTCTGTAAGCGAGGACAGGTCTGTCTCCCAAGATCTGTGAGAGTAAAGGATCATCTTTCAGGATAGGTTGTAGATCTTTGATGATGCACTGGAGAGGTTTTAGTTGGGGGCTGAAGGTGACAGCTAGTGGTGTTCTGTTATTTTCTTTGTTGGGCCTGTCTTGTAGGAGGTGACTTCTCGGTACTCGTCTGGCTCTGTCAATCTGTTTTTTTCACTTCAGCAGGTGGGTATTGTAGTTTTAAGAATGCTTGATAGGGATCTTGTAGGTGCTTGTCTCTGTCTGAGGGATTGGAGCAAATGCAGTTATATCTTAGAGCTTGGCTGTAGACAATGGATCATGTGGTGTGTCCTGGATGGAAGCTGGAGGCATGTAGGTAAGTGTAGCGGTCAGTAGGTTTCTGGTATAGGGTGGTATTTATGTGACCATCGCTTATTAGCACAGTAATGTCCAGGAAATGGACCGCTTGTGTGGATTGATCTAGGCTGAGGTTGATGGTGGGATGGAAATTATTGAAATCACAGTGGAATTCCTCAAGGGCTTTTCCATGGGTCCAAATGATGAAGATGTCATCAATGTAGCGCAAGTAGAGTAGGGCCTTTAGGGAACGAGAGCTAAGGAAGCGTTGTTCTAAGTTAGCCATAAAAATGTTGGCATACTGTGGGGCCATGCGCGTACCCATAGCAGTGCTGCTGACTTGAAGGTATATATTGTCCCCAAATGTGAAATAGTTGTGGGTGAGGACAAAGTCACAAAGTTCAGCCACCAGGTTAGCTATGACATTATCAGGGATACTGTTCCTGATAGCTTGTAGTCCATATTTGTGTGGAATATTGGTGTAGAGGGCTTCTACGTCCATAGTGGCCAGGATGGTGTTTTCTGGAAGATCACCGATGGATTGTAGTTTCCTCAGGAAGTCAGTGGTGTCTCGAAGATAGCTGGGAGTGCTGGTAGCGTAGGGTCTGAGGAGAGAGTCCACATAACCAGACAAGCCAACATGTTCTTTTTGCGGATACAGACTAACATGGCTGCTACTCTGAAACCTCTAAAAACCGCTTCATTTCTATTAGGAGAGACAGATCTTCCAGAGACTTAACATTTGCTCCTGATATCCAGGCATCCCGATTTTTTACAATGTGGTAGGCATGTCGGAAAAATGCCACATCTGGTTTCTACCTTAGGGCTCTGAACCGCCGAATGGCATGCTCAGGTTTTCACCCCATCCTAATTCTGGCCTTTTGTTTAAAAAGTTCATACTCGTTCATGTGTTCTTTAGGCATTTCAGCTGCCACCTCTGCTAAGGGTCCACTGAGTTGTGGCTTCAGCTCCACCAAATACTGGTTTGTAGGGATGTTGTACCCAAGGCAGGCCCTTTCAACATTTTCTAAGAAGGCCTCTGTATCATCACCTACCTTGTATGTGGGGAATTTCTTGGAATGGGGAGCAGTACCTGGAGGAGGACTGTTAGAGCTACCTGATTGATCCAGCTTAGCCCTTTCCAACTCTAAGTGCTTCACCTGCACTTCATCTCTAGGAAGAAATTCCTGTCTTCCGCAGTTGGGTTAAGGACATCCCTCCATCTTGGCACCAGGATCTTGGGTGGGGGAGGGCTGACCCTTCCCTCCTGGGAAGTCTCCGGTCCCCCATCCCCTCCCTGCATTTCTGTCATAGAGCTGGACGTCTGGGCTTGATCTGGGTCTGTTTTCTCCGAGGCGTGCCGCTTTGGGAAGATTGGTGGCTCTAGGATTTTGGTGCCCGACCGCAACCTCATGCACAGGGCTGCCCTACTCTAGCCTAGATATTTTGTTGCCACGAAACTAGAAAAGAAAAAAAATAACTACTTGTTGGACTCTTGAGCTTTCCCCTCAGGCAGCAAAGAAAGAAAAGAAAACCCTCCTTGGCTTTGCAGGCTCCCAAAAGGAAAGATGTGTTCTTTTAAAATCCTGAGGTCTGTGCTTCTGGTTCAGAATTATGCTACCACTCTGCCACCATGTCAAGGCTGATTCCTCACTCTGGCACTTTGAGTGCAGAAGGTGGGGGGCCTGCACTAATACTCAACACTCCAGGCTTGTATTAAACTCCCAAGGTTACAGCTTTTCTCTGACCTTGGATGGGTATATGCTGCCACCACCCAAGTTCAAAAACCCTTTGAGAAGCCAGGAAGGTGCACTTGGGAATTCATTCCCATGGGGTACCCTCACCTCTCCCGCAACCCCCCGGGAAGTGCGCCACCATTAGGTTGTGACTGCCCCTCCCATGCAGGTGGGTAGGCAGCAATGAGAAGTGAGTGGAGCTTTGGCTTGATTCCACAAGCTGCAAGCCAGCACAGGTGGGTTGGGGGAAGTAATCTGCCATAGACCAGCAGCAGAAGTCAGGGAGAAAATTGTGACTCTCAGTCATAATTCCCTTCTTGGTCTGCATCTGCAGCAGTGCTGCTGTGTGCTGCTCCTTTTTCAGGGCAGACTGTACACTTATAATCTAGCTCCAAAATTATAATCTGGTCACAGACAACTTGAAAACGGGGGGGGGGGGGGCAAGTCTTCTAAATAAATCGTTTGTCACAAATGGTTTGACAAGCTCTGTCAAGGAAGCTTGGTGTATAACCTGTATGTTAGATAGCTTCAGTGGCTTGTTTTTGTCCTCTCTGAGGGGAAAAAGCTACCTGGTCTCCAAAGTGTGCAAAAAACTGCTCCCAGAATCGAGACATATACACTAAGTTAACACAGCATGTCACTTCAGTCATAAAAAACCTACCCTGGCATTTGGTCAAATGACAAATTAGATTTTAAAATTCCTTTTGACTTATAAAAGCCTCACTCAATTTTGAATCTACTGTATATATTTATCTAAACTGCCGTGTCTGTACTGTTATGTGCCATATTGCTGTTTGAGATCATCTGGCCATTCTAAACTAAAGTAGCGTGCACTTTCCTTTGCCATGAACACTGAAATGAGAAATTATTCCTGGCTCTGGGCTGAAATGTTAATATAATAAACTCACTTGCTGTACATCTGAAAATACAGAAGTATTTTTGTTGGTTGGAGTTCTTACATTGTGTTGCTAGAATAATAGCGGATACAAAATGTATTATCATACCATGGGCTAAAAGACTCCTAAAATTAAGATGTGGCTAGACAAAACAAAGGGAGGTATTTTACCCAGTCCGTTGCTAGCCTAATTTTGCTCCCACTCAAGGCAACAGCAAAATTCGCATTGACTTCAACTGAAACAACATGTTACATTTTTGAAAATCTCATGCATAGAATATGTTCTCAGGGCCATTTCAGATATGGCTACTAAACCTACACCCATAGAATTCCTCCCTTTCCCCAAATGATTGGGGTCCTGTCCTGACAGGATCAGATTGCATTGTCAGTGTGATGTTTATCATTTCCATGCCATATGGTATGGAGGATAAATTGCTTCACGCTGACTGAGAACTATGTGGTGACAATTTAAGCTCACTCTTTACTTTCCACAAGGTGAGTGTTCAGGACTTTCTGATATTCAGGCACCTTGAAAGATGTCCCACATCACTCCCAGGACCACTGCGTCCTCTTCATGACTGTCTTTCAGCTGTGCCACATGCTGTGCCGCACTCTGTGCTCCCCGCTTCTGGGGGAATAGCAGTCCATTGTCCAGCCAATTCCTCAATGGTAAGTGGAGACAGGGCAGGAACTGGGCCCACACACTACTCTGGGTCCTGACCAGAGACCCTGTAGATGGCAGCACCATGCTGAGTCCCCTCCAGTCTACTTCCCTGGGCCACTTCCCTGCAGCCCCAACACCTTCTCTGCTCATCTGAGGGCCTCAGCATGCCAGTAGTCAGCCAGGAGCTTGCTCTCGCTCCCCTGATCCTACCTAGCACTGCTCTGTCCAAGGTGCTAGCTTTCTTCCTTCTGCAGGCAAATAGTTCTCCCTCCTTAAGTTCCAGGGAGCAACTGAAGCTGCTCTGCTGAGCAGCCCTTCTTATATGGGCAAGCCCAGCCCTGACTGGCTGTTCCTTGCAGCCCCTCTCTAGTTGGCTGCCTCCTGTGCAGCCTCCCTAGGGCTCTAGTAACCCCTTAAGGGCCATGTGGGGCAAACGTCCCATCACAAGTAGAACAAAACCTCAAATAGTAACATAATTAGCTAGTCTTTGGAAACAGTTATATACTAATGCGTTTTGGCATCTAGATAAGAAATACTAATTCGTTTAAAAGTCCTCAACTTCCCAAACATATTTATTTTATTACTTTCACATTAAAATGGCAGAAGGGATTTGCACTTTTGTTTTATTCCTAACCCACTTCCTGGAGCGAGGCATGAGTTATGGGAGGTAGCATTCCATCGAAATTGCATCAGTAAAATTTGATATAGACATTTGTCAATTTCATAACACTCAATTTGTCATGAAATCTTATTCTGGGTAGAACATTCATGAATTGCTACAGTGGTGAGCTATTGCAAAATGCTTCAAAATATTGCACAATCTTGTGACAGGTCTGAATTTAACTGAGCTTGAGGAATTTTGAATAAATTAGCTTTTCACAAACACTGACGGCATATCCTAATATTGAGTGGTAATGAATATAGAGACAAGTGATTGTCAATTGTGTCCAGAGAAACACTGAAAAATATAAATGTCATTAAACTGACACACACACACTTTACCAAATGTATGGAAATTGAGCCCCCAAAAGATGGAGAGTTTTTGTAGACCCTGGAAGATTTCCTGCTTACTCCTCTCTGATTCTCATTTTTTTTAAACAAAAATCCTTACTTTTGAAAAATTTTAAACTTTATTTGAAATGTAAGTACCTCTACTGTACAGGAACAGTGTTATATAATAGGCATTTTAGTGAACTACTGAAAAAAGAAAAATTCTCCAGACATAAGAGACAACCATGATATTGACTTGTGAACTGTCCACATATATTTAAAAAAAAATATTTTCATAGACAGTACTGAATTATCTTATGGCAATGAGTTCTACAGGGTATCACTGAAGCCGGGAATTTAACAGGGTTTAGACAAGGATTATAAATGTATATAGACAATGAGAATATCCACAGTTCCTTTAGAAAGGATAAAATATAAGGAATATAAATCTTCATAGTGTAGGACATCAGCCAGCCAGCCAAGCACTCACTCACTGCCTGGGGTTAGGCAGAACATTTCCCTATGATCAAGTTATTCTATAGTTGTTCATTAGATGTTGCACCATAAGCAGCATTTAATGCAGATCATGTCACAGACAGGATACTGGATTAGATGGAATTTTAATCTGAACCATTATAGTAATTCCTCTGCAGAAAGGGAAAGAATAGGTTTCACAGTTAAGGAAGTTAATGCAACTCTAGAGAACTGGATTCTATCCATGCCTCTGACACAGAGTTCCTATGTGATGCCCCACAAGTCACTTAAATCAAAATTTTCACAGGTGTTCATTAAACTGTGGGTTTCTTGTTTTCTGGGACCTCAGCATGAGACATCAGGGATCAGATATGTAAGAGTACTGAGTGCTCACTATTCCAAATGAATTCACTTAGAATTGTGATTTGAATTTATAAAGTACTATAAAATGTTAGGTACTCTACAAAAATCAAGCCCTATGGGTCAGAAGTTGGGTACCCCAAATTAGTGGACACTTGACAGTTTTGGCTTTGGTATCTGTACCTCAATTCCCCATCTGTGAAATGGGGATAAGGATATCATTTATTCTCACAGGGATGTTGTGAAGATATAGTCAGTGCTGGGGTTAAACAATGTGTGGTGAATAAGGCCTGGATCCACACCTTGAATGAAAAGATTAAAGAAATATTGGATAATTACTCATTCACTGAAAGACAGAGATCCTGTGAGGAAAAAAAAAACATGTGAGTGTGCAATGAAAAATGGTATCATAACATGTGCATACAAAGGAGCCAAATTGATCAGGCAACATTAAGTCCAGCATACCCAGAATTTCTGAGTACTTGATTTTACAACTTTAACATTATTTTAATATAATTTTGGATGTAATAAACATATAAAATATGTAACGCAATTATACTATGAGGTAATTAGAAGTAGATTATCCAGAGCCAGCAGCTCCAGATGTGAGATTACCTATGGTGCAGCACTTTGATTGGTAAGAATATTAAATTAGCCATCACCATCAACAGTGTCTGAGAAAAAGAGTGAATGAGGATTCCATCTTCCCTGTTCTTTGTTCAGGAAGAGTTGTATCAGATCCCTTGCTATCTCTTAACTGTTCAAAAGAGACTATTTCAATAACCATCAACATACAATAAATAATACATAGAAATTTGTCTTCTTCACAAACATAATTGTATTGATGAAGATGCTATTAAATTTTACAGGGGGAAATAATACAGGTGGAAAATAACATGTATTGCCCTGTTGTCTAGTGTTCAAGGCAGAGGAGAGACAGGACACTTTTAATGGCTCTAAAGGGAATTCTTTATACAGACTGCTGAACACAGACAGGATCCTGAATTTCTTCTTGTCTTTCTAACTCCCACATTGAATAAGCACAGCTTGTGCTACTATGTATCACTACAGAGGGTCTTCCCAGATCACAGAACGGACTTTGGACTACATTGTACTGTGTGTCCTATATACCTTTTTTCCCAGCTTTAAGGGGACAAAATGTGTATCTTATGCATTCAGCTCTGACCCCTCAAATTAACTGCATGGAACTGAAATTATATTTAATAGAACATAACAGATACAAAAGATTCCTCTGGCTGCTATAACATGGCCTTATAATGCAGAGTGATCAATACAGCTGAACTCTCTTAAGGAATAAGATTTTAACCAGCCATCGGGACAGCTAACATACAGGAAACTAGTTTCTTTGTATCTAACTTATCTTTTATTGTGTTGGGAGCTCAGTAGAAACCTGTTATGCACAACTGTTTTTCAAGCACCTAGGAACAGAGCTATCAAGTCAAAAATAGGATCAAAGTGTGATCCTATGGAGTGTTAAGACAACAGGGGGGCTATTATAGAAGCTGCTTAATTCTAATGAGTGAACTGGAATTGCATTAACACTAACTATGTGGTGCTATTTAGCACATTTGATTCATATTCAATATTGAAACAGTAATAAAATATGGTGCCTTACTTTTGAGGGCAGAATGAGTGACTGCTTGAAATAGATGGCAATGATGATCCATCTGACTAAGTAGTTGCTTTAGTCAACTAGAGTACCATTAGTATACCAGGCATAGTTCCACTGAAGTCTATGCCTGTTAAGATCAACTGAAGATGTGGCCCACTAGCATCTCAGGACCCAATTCAACTCCCACTGAAATGAATGGAAATACTAACTGACTTCGATTTTGGATTGATGCCTCAAACAACCATTTCAAAATGTCAGAGGTGAAAGTCTCTTTAGGGACACCAACACTACTTGTCTCAGAGGAAGAGAATTTCACAAGGCCATTACTCAATTAATCGGAGAGAGCAGAAGTTTATGAAATTCATCTTATAATTTAATATATAGCAATTTTATTAACAGGATTAAACTGAATATTTAGATCCCATTTCCAGTATTCAGAACCTATTTTGAACTACTATATTGAAAAGTTTGATTTAAGTTTGGTGATCATGCAGCTACCTTAAAGAAATAATGCCTCTGTTTTATACTGATTGTATATTTGTTGAGCTAAATGCCATGACCTAAATACTATAATCTTTATTCTTACATTAAATTTGTTTGGATAGGCAAGTTTAGTCTTAAGTACAAGAACATGAATGACACTTGGATATTGATAGTCTATTATATATATTTTTTAAAAGATGGTAAGGATATTTCATGTCCCAAGGTGATCTTATTTGCAAAAATAGCACACTTGTTATATGCATTAATTATTCCTGTTATGGTAGCACTTGATATGTACTAGTCTCTGTACACATACATAGAAGAAGCAGTGCTTGTCCCAAAGAGCTTACCTCTTTATTTTAATTAAGACAGTTAAAATAAAATTGGGCTTAAAATGGAGGATGAGGTGGAATGGGGGGAGGGTGAGAGAGAGAATGAGAAACTTGGTTACTATACATTTAGAGAGGGTATGGTGAGCCAATGAATAGATGCAGGTGAACATTCAGACAAAACTCTTCTTTGCCAAAAAATGCAGATTTGCACTGAACAAAAATTTTCACAGCTGTGTTCATTTCCGCAAATTCTGAAGAAAAAAGGTGTCAGCATGTCAGGGTGATATCCTGGGGCAGGTCTCAATCTCTTCCTATTGGAACTGTGCTTCTTTGTATAAATAATTAAATATCGGACCAGAGAAATAGTCTGCAAATGGCTCCATAGCCTGTTGGTTATAGCATTCATGTGGAATAGTTCCAGTCCCTGCTCCAAGAAATATTTTTCAGTATTTACAAAAAGTGGAATAGTTTCAACAGGAGAGATTGAGAGTCTCAGCCCAAAAGAGCCTATAGCCAGTAGCTAGAGCACACAGCTAGGATGTGGGATAGGTGGCTCCAAGTCCCCACTCCAGAGTGAGGATTTCAACCTCATTCTACCACATTGTAGGTGACAGCCCTAACATAAGAACAGTGATACTGGGTCAGACCAAAGGTCCATCTAACCCAGTATCCTGTCTTCTGACAGTGGCCAATGCCAGATGCCCCAGAGGGAGTGAACAGAATGGGTAATCATCAAGTGATCCATCCCCTATCGCCCATTCCCAGCTTCTGGCAAGTAGAGGCTGGGGACACCATCACTGCCCATCTTGGCTAATAGCTATTGATGGACCTATCCTCCATGAACTCATCTAGTTCTTTTTTTGAAGCCTATTAGTCTTGGCCTTCACAAAATCCTCTGGTAAAGAGTTCCACAGGTTGACTGCATTGCGTGGAAAAAATACTTCCTTTGTTTGTTTTAAACCATCTACCTATTAATTTCATTTGGTGACCCCTACTTCTTGTGTTATTAGAAGGAATAAATAAAACTTCCTTATTTACATTCTCCACACCAGTCATGATTTTATAGATCTCTATCATATCCCTCCTTAGTAGTCTCTTTTCCAAGCTGAAAAGTCCCAGTCTTATTTATCTCTTCTCATAGGGCAGCTGTTCCATATCCCTAATACTTTTTGTTGCCCTTTTCTGAACCTTTTCCAATTTTTTTGAGATGGGTTGACCAGCTCTGCATGCAGTGTTCAAGATGTGGGCATACTATGGATTTATAGAGGCAAAATATTTTCTGTATTATTGTCTATCCCTTTCTTTATGATTCCGAACATTCTGTTCGCTTTTTTTACTGCCACAACATTGAGTTGATATTTTCAGAGAACTATCCACAATGACTCCAAGATCTTTCTTGAGTGGTAACAGCTAATTTAGACCCCATCATTTTGTATGCATAGTTGGGATTATGTTTTCCAATGTGTATTACTTTGCATTTATCAACATTAAATTTCATCTGCCATTTTGTAGCCCAGTCACCCCGTTTTGTGAAATCCCTCTGTAGCTCTTCAGTCTGCTTTGGACTTACAAAATTACTTAAGATAGTTATCACCACTTGAGTATTGGTAAAAAGGGCTACCATTTCTTCCTACATCTTGTGAATGGTGCCTCTAGCCCTTCATTTCCAAATTTCCTTTGCTTTTTTAAAAAAAAAATAAGTTAAACTGCCCAAAAGTAAAATAAAATGTTACATTTCAGGTTGAACAAAGCATTCTGTTCAACCCTTAATTTTGAAAAGTCTGAAAAAATTTAGTTTTGGGTTGACTTGAACCTTTTTATTACTTTTCAGAACTGCCAGTGAGCTGAATAGTCAGCTATTTGCATGGGTCTTGCAAGAAGTTATGGAAGGAGGAAGGAAAGAGCCCTGGGAAGAATCAGTTTAAAAAAAAAAAAAATCAACAAAATACAAAGGATCAAGTCTTCAACTGGTGTAAATGGGCACAATGTCAATGGAGCTATGCCTGTTTACACCAACTGAAGATCTGGCCCAGAGAGTCTGAGTTTCAAAAGTTGAGTTGATCTGATAACAAAGAGGCTGGAAGGCTGTGATCATGACATAGGACAAGCATGCCATGCTGGAGCTGCCATTGCCAGTGAGTGCTGCCTTGAGATTCCTTCCAATTGGAATTGGCTCCCCATGTGCAGACAAGGGTGAAGGCCACTATTGATCTAACATACATATATGGCCCCCCTTACTGTAGCAACTGAGGATCTCACACCCATCTGGGATAGAGGAGTACTAATATTTCCTTTTTACACATTTGAAATCTAGGCATAAATGGACAAAATGACTTGCCCAAGGTCACATGGGAAATCAGTGGCAGAGCAGGGAGTCACAGGGTATTGCCATAACAACTGGACCGTCCTACCTCTAAAAGGCCCAGTCATCCATCCTGGTCTGAGTGGCTGCAGAATTGGGAACCAGAATAACACAGAACTGATATACCAGATTTTTCAGAATGTTGTATGGAAATAATTTATCTGCATATGGCATTTTATTACTGCATTTTATGAGCAAAGCATTGATATATTTTTTTTCTATTCAGTGGCTGAAGCAAAAATATATTTAAAAAAAAATCTATTTGTTTGGCAACAAAACTGACCTTTTTTGGTTTTTCTGATTGAAACAAAATAAAAAAAAAATGTGGCTCGGGTTGAATAAAATATTTCAAGGGTTATTTTGAAACAATACATTATGAAATAGTTTCATTTTGAAAGAAATTGTCAAAACGGTTTGTTTAGAATTTGGACTTTTTTTAAAAAAAAGTTTCGCTTCCCCTTTTATTTGTCAGAAACTATTTACCAGTTCGTCCCAAATTTGCAAGCAGTGCTGGTTACCCTGAAACTGCATTTTTCAGTGGATTTACCATTCAGCCAAAAAAATTTGCCTAGTTGTATATATTAGCTTCTACATCAGATTTGATTGTTTCATTCTGACTAGGAAAATTGAGACTAAGATCTATCTCAAGATACTTCCTTTTGGAATCTTAGAGACAGAACTAAGGTTTTTTTGGAAACATTCAGATGAATTTATTCATCTCTGCAGCAAAGATAATTAAACACAACTTAATGCTGGACTGTAAAGACTTTCACAAAGTGAGGGGAGAATTAATGTTACTAAATTATCAGCAGATTCTTTGAGATGACTCTGCAGATTCCAATTGCACTGATGTGGATTCAAACTTTCAAGTTACCAAATGGCAAAATTAATTTCAATGAATGACATAGTAGGCAACTGTGGGGAGCGAAAGCCCAAAGAAATACAGAGATGTCTTTCAATCAAGGCAAAATGGAAATGGGCAGATGAGGAGACTGACAGGGTTCCTGTAGTGCAGGGGTCAGCAACCAAACATGGCACTCAGCTTCCTGCCGTGGTCCCGGCCCCCAGCCCCACTCTGGCCCCCCGCCCACTGCTCTCCTCTGCGGGACAGGGGGCAGAACCAAGCTTCTGCCGCAGCCAAGCTTCTCCCCTCCCCCACTTCTTCCCCCAGCGTGGGGCTTTCCTGCCCCTCCTCCTCTCCTTCCCTGTGCCAATCAGCTGATGGCCCTAGCGAGGGGGAGGGGGAAGAGCGGCAGTGTGCACACAGCTCTGTAGAGGATGCAGAGAGAGGTACGGACGGAGCCTGGGGGAAGGGGGTGGAACAGGGCATATCCCTTCCAGCCCCCTGCCATGAGCTGCTCAGGGCAGGGGGCTGGGAGCACCCCCATGAGCCAAGCACCCCACCCCAACACACCCATCCCTCTGCCCTGAACCCCCCCACACACACTCAGCCCACTGCCCTGAACTCCCCACACCCCAACACACACCCAGCCTTCTGCCCTGCCCCCCTCTGCCCTGAACTCCCCCACCCCAACACCCTCAGCCCTGAACCCCTCACCCCCAGCCCTCTGCCCTGATCTCTGCCCCCCCACACACACACACCCCAGCCTTCTGCCCTGACCCCAGAAACACCCCCCCCAAGGTCTGGGGTCCCTGCCGCAGCCTTGATCAGCTCTCTGCCGGCCTAGGTGAACAGAACCCCAGGCTGTCAGCGAGCTGAGCAGGCTGGTGGAGTAAGATCAGCATTTTAATTTAATTTTAAATGACGCTTCTTAAACATTTTGAAAACCTTGTTTAGTTATATAATCTAGACTTATAGAAAGAGACCTTCTAAAAATGTTAAAATGTATTACCGGCATGTGAAACCTTAAATTACAGTGAGTAAATGAAGACTCGGCACACCACTTCTGAAAGGTTGCCGACCCTTGCTGTAATGCAACCTGGACTGTGAAACTGCTGAGCCCTCTCTCCCACTAACCTAGGCTGCCTCTCCCACAGTGATGCTGTTGGCAAGCTACACATCTCTGGCAGGTACTGCACTTACACAGACATCCATAGGCAGGGACAACCCCAACTGAGTTGCATGAATGCTTTCCCCAGGCACTCATGAACCAACAATAGAGAGGCTCCAGCCAATTCCCCCCAACTTCCCAGTTTTGCATGCCAGAACTGTACTATCTTGCACTTGTCAGAAGCCTGACCAGTGTAAATTCATTACCCAGTTTGCTCCTCCCTCATTGAACACACATTAGCCTTTGTAAACTGAGCTGAGATTATCCCAAGCACTTCAACCAAAACACACTGTTTTAGGTAAAATATAAAACAGATTTATTAACTATAGAAAGATAAAATTTAAGTGATTATAAGGGTCTATAAGTAGCTAGGGTAGAGATCAAAGTTGGTTACCTAAGTAACAAAAATATATTCACAGTCTGAGTTCTACAAACTAAACAGGATTTCAGTCACAGTGTCTCACCCTGCCTGACAGATGGTAGAATTCCTCAATACACAGGCTGGGAGTCCTTTGCAGCCTGGGACTACCCTCTCCAGTTGAAAGCTTTTGTCCTCCAGATGTATTTCCAGGTGCTGAGTTCTGGGGGGAGTAAGACCAAGTCATGATGTCACTTTCCATCTTTAAAGTTTGTTCCAGTTTGCTGGAAAGATCGTTCGCTATGACATAGGTCAAGTAGTCTCCATTGTATATGTGTTCTTTCTGAGAGGATTGTTGGGAGAATGGATTCCCTTCAATAAGCCATCAATACATCTGGCTACACATGGGTGGCATGTAATGGAGGCTGGGGGAGGCTAAGCCTTCCCAAACCTCTGCAAATGCTCCCTGCCACTTCCCCAGGGCTGAGTCCCGGCAGGGCTCAGCGCTCCTCTGGCTGGCCAGGGCTTGGGGCTTCTCCAGCCGGCGACGTCAGGGAGGCTCAGGCGGGCATGTCGGCCATGTTCTCAGAGTGGCCAGGTGGGTGGGCAGGCCGTGGTGACTCGGGCAGATGGACTGGTGCTTGGGGCAACTTGGGAAGGTGGGTGGCCTGGGTCTCAGGGCGGCTCGGGTGGACGGATGGGCCAACCAGGGCTGTGGGTGGCTATGGCAGGCTGGCCTGGGCTTCTCTGGCTGCAGTAGGGGGGGTTATGGCTCCTCTGGTCACATGGGTGAGAGCGGGTGTGTGTATGTGGGGGGGGAATTGGGGCAGGGTTTGTGGTGGGACCTCAAGTGAAAGAGGCAGGGGACTAGCCATCCCGAACGGGGAGTTCACGCACCACCCATGCTACTACATTGTTGTATCTGAAAGGCTGGCTGTGGGTATTCCAAACCTCACAACATATTTCAGTAACGCACATATAGAAAAACTTCATAACCTCACATGCAATGACAGCACATACAACCCAACAGGATATTAACATTCAACAGATCATGACTTAAAATGATACCTCATAAGGCATACTTGGTACAAAACATATAATTATATGACAGTGCTGAATGTGGGGGCTTTAGGGTGCTGCTTTGAGATACAGAATGCCACAGAGACATCAAAAATACTCAAAACAAAGCATTGTATTTACCCTATTAAATAACAGAGATTGGTTGCCATAAATTACAAAGCCAAGCGAAGCAGACAATGTGACAGTCTGTGTGCAAGTTTTCACATCAGTCTTTATAAACTATTACTGTACTGGGAATAGATACCATTGTTGATCAAATAGAAGTCCATAAATCATAATAATCTCATTTCCCCACTCCAAATCCTTCCTGAATACCCACTCTTTCTATGATCTTGACAATAAACACTGCTAAACCAACCAAATATAATAAAAATTACTTCAGTGGGTGCTGCATGTATTCAGCACCTCTAAAATCAGGCCATTAAAGAAAAAAAAAAAAGTCCTTAAATATTGATTTAGTAACCTAATTTGAAAGATGCAAATTTGAAAGTTTGGATTAAAATCTCCCTACATTGAGCTCCTATATGTCAAACAACGCATACCAAGTGATTGATTACAAATTTAAATTCTCTAGAGACCAGAATTGCTACAAAAATAAAGCCTGATCTAATTAATAATTTGCACTGGGCAGGGTGAGGGTCATGTATAAATTGCTCTATAGCTCTATTGGGATTGGGGGGGCGCATTCATACTGGAAATGAATTGTCCTCCATTTGGAATCCAAGTCAGATAAAGGATGAATTCAGCCATGAACAGTAATTTATAAAAGCAAAACAGGAAAATGAAGAAAAGAGAGATGGCAAAGGCTAGGACAGAATGTACTTTTTCTACCTACCTTGTCCATTCTCCAAAGAAGGAAACAGGAAAGATAAACTGATAAATGAGCTATCTGGGAAAGAAGCATTTCAGACCTTCCTGTTTCAAACCAATTTTATATGAGAGATGAACAAAACGTTTCAGATAAAACTTTTTTTCCGCTGAAAAAGGCAGATTTGGATCAATTGAAATATTTCATGAATTTGTGTTGAATCAAAGTGTTTTGGTTGGGGAAACAAGCCTCAGATAAAAATTAAATGTTTGTTTCAACATTTTTGAAACTAATAATTTTGAGTTTTCTATTTGAAATGACTGTTTTTGAATTTTACTTCAGTTTTATTATAAATGCAAAAAAATCTCAAAAGCAAAATGAATCATTTAGTTTCAGTTTTAACAATCTTTTTTTCAACCCAAAACAATTTTTTAAAAAATTATTTTGGTTAAGTGAAAATTTCCCCAAAAAAAAAAAAAAAATTCAGGTCAATCCAAAATAAGATGGCATTTTTTGTTTTGTTTGTTTTTTTGGGGGGGGGCAGGGGGGGGAGGGTTTAAAGAGTTTTTGGTTTGGCCAACAAAAAGAAAAAAAACCAAACAGTTATTCACATAGCCCTACTCTTGACAAATCAGCTGGTCCCTTTTACCATCAAAGTGTTTCCTGGTACACATGTCATTATAAAATATAGTTAAAGTACATTTTGGACAACTTTAAGATCAAAAGTAAAAAACTATAGGCTAAGATTAAGGCATGCTCTGGCTAATCAAATTACACTCTAAAATCAATCAATGGCTGGATCAGTCCTATTGAAACATGTACACTACGTTCTGTTAATCTTTTGCTAATGCAGAGGGAAAGTAAAGGACATCTATGTATCAATAAATATCAAGGCTTTTAAAATCAGCAGGATGCTGGGATAATGTCTTCAAACTCCAGAACATCAAGTCAAACTAGAACATATGGTCCTCCTACTTAAAGGAATATTGATTTTGCCTGCAGAGACAAAGCTGTTGTCAATGAGTGTAGCCTATCATACTCTCATGAGAGATGCACTGAAGTTTCTGTGCCTGATTTTCATTTACACATTGTGATGGGGTAAAGGGGCCTCAAATTGGGCATAATGGTGTAAAGAAGCCTTAGTGTAAATGAGAATCAGGCCCTTTTGAAAGCAAGTCAAATACTTCAGCTGACATACTATATAGGGACACAATCTTGCAAACACATTATTAGACCTTACTTGTATGAGTAGTCTCACTGAAGTCAATGGGACTGCTTGCATGTATAAGATTTGGAGGACTGGGGCTACATTCTAGCTAATGACATCCTTTGGGTGGTTGACATATGGCAAATGTTTCTCCCTTTATTTTGATTGTGATATGACACAATTAGTCAAAAATTAAATGTGGTATGGTGAGAGTGGAGGTGAATGGGTCTAGTCATTAATAAAATAGGGTGGCATTTGCTGGATTTTTTAAACAAAGGCATCATCAGAAATCACAAAAATTAGATATAGGACGTCAGAATCAGATTTGTTTAATCTTCCTGTGATTAAAAATGAATCACGTGAAGCAAATAGTTCTTATATCCCCTTCTTGAAAAGAGACAATTACAATTACAGACTGATCTTGGCAACAAACTCTCACACCATCTGCCCGTCTTTCTATGTATCAAATGACATGCCTGAACTTTGCTTCAATAGTACCTAACTGCTACACTGGTGGGCCTTTGTCATATTTGCTGTTAATCAGCTGTTGACCATGTTTTGTACCACTCAAACTCTCTGGAAGACATTTTCTTTTCTCTGAGTGGGGATAACTTATAAAACAATATTACTACTGCTACCACTAATTATTATTATTTAATAATAATAAACAAATGAATGCCAAACCTTCAGCACAAATGTTCTGAAATCACTTAAACACGAAACATACAACAAAGCAATGTAGCCACCTGTCGGATAGAAAGTCATTGACAAGGGGATAACTAGAGCTTGATCTAATGCCCACTAAAATCAATGGTAGGCTCTCTATTGACTTCACTGGGCTTTGGTTCAGAGCCCCAGCACATTGCACAACAGTTTTATGAGGAAAAAATATATCAGAAAAATGTCAGGTTAATCAAATAAATTATCTATTGTTCTGAGTCAGCAAAACATTTA
Source organism: Trachemys scripta elegans (assembly GCF_013100865.1). Classification (NCBI taxonomy): domain Eukaryota; kingdom Metazoa; phylum Chordata; order Testudines; family Emydidae; genus Trachemys; species Trachemys scripta. The sequence goes on from NC_048299.1 coordinate 134,103,229, forward strand.
CAGCAGTTTTTGTATTTTCCTTTAGGAAAAAAGAAATGACTATGCTGTATTGATGCAGTGACTAGACAGCTAGGTCACCGCGTGTAAGAACATGTATAACAGTCTCTTGATTACATTTCACTTGAGAGAATAATTGAGAATTTTAAAACACAAATTTTAAGTTGATGAGTTGATACAGAATTTCTAGCTTCATTTAAAATACTTTATTTGGTGTAGACTAAATGTTTGTTTTGAATCAAGTGGTGCAAAAAAAATTCTGAAATAAAAAACAAAACAAAACCACAAACACATTTTGGAAAATTTACCAAAAAGTGAATTCTGTGCTCATGTAACATGCCCTATTGGACCAAGTTTTTTCTGAGATAATGAACCTCAACCCTGATAGGAGGAATAATCTCCAGAGACAAAGCCAATAGTTCATTATCCATGAAGATTCAGTCATTGGCCTCTCTGCTGAGAAGCCAAGCCATTTGTGATAGTGTTTTATCATGATGTTCATACCTCGGACCCAGTCCGAGAGACTGAAAACTGAGGGACACTAGAAAATTATGGCCATGTCCTCCCATGGCATAAACAAACTTCATTGTACAGATTTACACCAGCTAGTGACTTGTGCATTTCTTCATTTTACTTCAAAAATTTCATGACAATTAAATGCAGTTTTTATACACAAGATCTATCATTACGCAGATGGACAGTTCTTAAAGTAACCATGTAATTTCAAGTATCAGAGGGGTAGCCGTGTTAGTCTGAATCTGTAAAAAGCAACAGAGGGTCCTGTGGCACCTTTAAGACTAACAGAAGTATTGGGAGCATAAGCTTTTGTGGGTAAGAACCTCACTTCTTCAGATGCAAAATGATGAGGTTCTTACCCACAAAAGCTTATGCTCCCAATACTTCTGTTAGTCTTAAAGGTGCCACAGGACCCTCTGTTGCTTTTTACAGATTCAGACTAACACGGCTACCCCTCTGATACTTGNCTCCCATGGCATAAACAAACTTCATTGTACAGATTTACACCAGCTAGTGACTTGTGCATTTCTTCATTTTACTTCAAAAATTTCATGACAATTAAATGCAGTTTTTATACACAAGATCTATCATTACGCAGATGGACAGTTCTTAAAGTAACCATGTAATTTCAAGTATCAGAGGGGTAGCCGTGTTAGTCTGAATCTGTAAAAAGCAACAGAGGGTCCTGTGGCACCTTTAAGACTAACAGAAGTATTGGGAGCATAAGCTTTTGTGGGTAAGAACCTCATCATTTTGCATCTGAAGAAGTGAGGTTCTTACCCACAAAAGCTTATGCTCCCAATACTTCTGTTAGTCTTAAAGGTGCCACAGGACCCTCTGTTGCTTTTTTCATGTAATTTCAGAGACATTTTAAACAAAAATAGATATTTGATGGAGGTAGGTCTGTGACAATGCCAAGGTATCTTTGCTTCTTTTTCCTTTGTGAAGTAATATAGGTCCATTTTTCAGTTTTTTTTTTTCTGAAAACTATTTTCTTGTTTTAATTTCACTGATGAAAGCTATGTCACTTCACAGCAGAAAAATCATTTTCCATTCATAAATGACTGTCTTATTTCATTCAGCAAATCATGATTTATAACACAGCTGTGGACTGCTAACACTTGTTAAGGACTTCGAAATCTGAAATGCCCTTAGACAAAGACACCTGTCAGTCATACAACCAGCCCATCTTTAGGTCAGTAAAGAAGAAGAATGGCAGTTAGAGTATTTTTGCTGCAGATTAAATAAATAGAAGTAAAGTTCAACTGTGAAGAGTTTTTAGCCTTTGTCATAACGTTTGCCAGCCTTACTTTTCGATAAGCTGTAAGGTCATCCAGGGCAGAAAAAGTAAAGACTAAATTAGCAAGAGTGTAGGGTTTTTTTTTTTTTTGCGGGTTCTGAAGATTTAAGGAGCAAGTGACCATAAAATCACAAGTATATCAACAAGCTTATCCCCCAGGTTGCATATTTGTGAAGTTGAGTGGCTGACAGTTTAATAGAGGAGGGAGATGCTTCTTTGAACTATGGTTTCCATTTTGGAACTGATAACAGAGTTCAGATGCTCAATAAAAATATAGTAGGTAGTAAGTGAAGAATATGGCAAACTGTCAGGGAAGAGTGCAACAGGGAGATGGAGGTGAGGAAAGATGTTACAGATGTTGAGCTAGAGACAGCTGGTGTAAATGGGCATAGTCCCAATGAAGGTCCATAGGGCTACACTGATTTGCACAACAAGCCTAATTGTCCCACCCAAAGCAAGCTGTGGACTGAGAAACAGTATGCAAAGTACAACAAAAGAAATAGAATATCCAAGCATCATTTCCACCATGGCCAGGGGTCGGGTATGCCATCACGTATGAGTCTGCACATGTGAAGTGGGCATTTGGAGGGAGAAAGGAGGTTCAATGAGTCACATGCAGCATTCCCATGCAAGTTGTGTCTTGTAATCATTCTACTGGAGTTGGGGTTTGCCCAGATCACAAAACTGGCAGTCGCTGCAGCCTGAAACATTTATAGATCTTGGGAAACCCACAGCAATACGTCAGATGGAGACATACTGTACTAGCAAACACCTTGAAGTGGGGGTTTGTATGGTAGGCTGCAGCCTGAGTGTTGGGTGGGGTCCTGCTGACTACTCTCACTAATGGCTGATGGCACATATGCAAAATTGCACATCATCTTTAGATTATAAGGCTTTCCAGACAGAGATAGTCTCTCTTTCTGTATTTGCACAGCACGAAGCACAATGAGGCCATAATATTTGGCATCATAAAAAAAACAAAAACAGTATTTACTAATACTAATAAATTCATGTGACATTGGTACCTATGTCTCTATGGCATCTTGCTTGATGTATCTTTTTTCCTAATCTGGCAGATGATATGTGATGGTGGAGCAGATGAGGTTTACACTGTAGACTGTCCATTTTATTATTACTAGTATCACCCATTTTGGAGACTGGATGTCTAAAGGAATCACTATTGGGAGATGCTTTCCTCCATGTTGTGGTTACTCTTACCTGATACGGGCAGTTCTGGGCTGTCACAATAATCTAATAACTAGTAGCTTCCTTAGCACCTGTGTGCTTGGTTCTCTCCTTATTTGCTCAGCATATGTGACAGCAGACCACTTCCACTGCTCACTGCAGAGCTGTCTCCATCACATTGAACTCATGGGATGGGCAGGGACCATATAACAATACTTTCTTACCTCCCAGGAGTGGCAAGAGGATTAGTGCTGATTTCAGCCCAGATTCAAGTTATCCATGTGCAAGCACATAGGAAGGCAAACCTGTATATGTTGTCATTTCCATATGCAGTTAATTTTAGGTGAAAATATGAGGGCATAAAACCATAAAAAATGCAATACTGTGTCTCCAAATAAGAGATTATGTTTCAAAATCAAGATCTTATTAATGTTCATGAAGCACCTTTAGATCCTCAGTTGTAATATGCTTTAGAAATGCAAACTATTTTTGTTATCCCTAATAAATTTGCAGGTAGTTTATAATTATATTTTATTACAGGAACACTAAGAGGCCCCCCAACAAGAAAGGGGTCCCAAATATGGTAGGTGCTGTACAAATGCAGAGTGAGAGAATTGCAGCCTGCAAAGAGTTTAAAATCCAAATAAAGAAGCTAGGCAATGGGTGGAAGAAAGGGAATATTCTCCCTATTTTACAGACAAAGAACTGAGCTCCAAGAGAGTCGGAGCAAACTTTTCAAAGGCATTTAGGCCTCTAAAGATGCTGGTAGATGCCTAATGGTGTTTTTCAAAAGCACCCAAACAGGTTAGGCACTTAACTCCCATTGAAACTGAACCCAACTACACTTCCTCTCCACATAGTTTATATTTAAAATTGCCATAAAAATAATAAAACCCCAAGCCAGCTTTTGTTGTAGCTTGACTTTTGTGAAGAAGAAAAAAGGCTGACAAACGTTAGAATGTTTAATTGTTATTTAGTAAGAGAGTTTAATGGGAGAGTACTCTGAATTTAAGGGGAAAGCATTTTATTTCTCTTAGTCATAGCAGTGACTCAGTCATAGCAACCATTTCTTCATTGATTTGTTTGCATATTTGTGAATTAATAGTTATTCACTGGTCTTTTGTATGTGAGAAAACTATTAACCACTATAACAACTGGCACTTCGCTGGCATTCTCAGCAGATAATGTAAATTCTGGAATCTGAGCATGAGGACAGAAATACCCTCTTCTTCCCTGCTGGAGGTGCTTCCTTCTATACAGAGCTATGCATACTAACCAGGCAGGAGGAAGAAGGTGAAATGTTGCTGTCAGTTCTGTACTGTCAGTATGGGTAAATAGAAGACATGGATGTGTGTAGGTCCTCCACAAGGTTGAGAAGATTTCAGGGTTTGAATTTTGGGCCATGTCCCAAACAAAAATTCAAAGGTTTATCCAAAACAATTGCTCTGAACATCCCCAATCCAGAAAGGTATTTAAGTATGTCTTGAAGTCAATGAAACTATTCACATGTTTAAACTGAGCACATATTTAAGTGGTTTTGTTAGATTGTGGCCAAAATCAGGCTGCAAATCTCATTGATCTCTTTCTCTCAATATTTATAATGCTTCAAGTTGGGGACTAGGGCAGATGTTCTATATGATCATCACAGAACTGATTGGGCAGCCTGGACAGAGTCCAGCCACTGTCCCAAGCGTGAGGGTCCCTAAGCACCATCTTGGGGTGCAGACCCTTTGTCCACCGCCTCATCCTGAGAGCTGGAAACCTCCGCCTAGACCAGTGGCTCTCAAACGTTTTTCCTGGTGACCCCCACACAGTAAGTCTCTGAGTGTGACCCCACTTATAAATTAAAAACACTTGTAAATATATTTAACACCATTATAGATGCTGGAGGCAAAGCGTGGTTTGAGGTGGAGGTTGACAGCTTGCAACCCCCCATGTAATAATCTCGCAACTCCCTGAAGGGTCCTGACCCCCAGTTTGAGAACCTCTGGCCTAGACCCTGGGCTCAGTGCTGACCCTCCAAACTCCCTTACACTTAAACCTTCTCCCAGAACTCCACCCCAAGTGTCAAGCTTCTTGTTTACAGTTTAACTCTTCGAAAGCACACAATATTTGACACAGAGAAAGAGAGAGGATTTGCCCACATTCTAAAACTTTTGCTCTTATACTTAATAATATAAATCACAAAAGAGAACAGATCATACAGAACACAGCATCCATCCTAAATGCAATGCCACTTACTCTCTCACCCTACCTTGGCAGACCACCTGGGCTCAGGAAAGTTGGCAGGGCCTCCTGCAGGCCCTTACATGCTAGGTTGCTTCTCTCTCTTCCCAAGCTGGAGACAAAATGGCCAAAAACCCAGGCAAATCAACTCCTCCCTGTTTAGAACTTTTAGTCCCCTTTGTCAGGTCATGTCCTCCTCAGCTTCCCCAGGTGATTCATTGTCAAGGCAATCTCTTCCCTGCTAAACCCATTCTCCTGGTTGTGAGCCAATTTATGGTACGGAGCTACTCCCTTTCAGAGCACTTAATTTCAATGGTTTTCTTATTATGCAATTGCTATTAGCCTGTGGGATGTCAGCCTAACATGGTGAGAAACAGATGATACTGAAGGCAAAGGGGCTGCACATTCAAAATGGAGTTTGCTTTGCAGCCTGTTAAAAATACTTAGACATTTCATAATCTCATACAGACTTCATAATTTGCACAGCTAGATTTCCAAATCATTCTACTTGTCTCACCAAGTTTTGGCATTTATATTTTCTTGCCAAAACTAAAAAATATGGTGGAGCAAATTATACCCACAAAATGGTGGCAAGGCTGAGGCCCAGGTAAAAACAATTAGTGCAGATATCTCAGTGAAAGGCAGACTATTTCTAACACCTTACCTAACCTATTACATGTTCAAAGCAGTTTTCTGACTACAGAGTTTAAGTAGCAATTGTTATACTATTTTAAAATTGATATTTTTGTAGTGCTCATCACCACAATATCTCTGCTCTGATTAATAACATTTTGATAGCAGCTAAGACAATCTGTAGCTGGGAGGTGGAAGGATGTTTTGATTTCCTTCTTTATTGTAAAAGTGAAATGTTATTTATAGTGGGTCTGTCAATATGAAATTTTTGGTAGAACGCAAACAGAAATGGTAGCAAAGAGCTTTACAGACTAGTTTCAGTCCTAAAGTTGAATCAATAATTTGTAAAGGATCTTTATTCAATGACTCTTACATCTCCCTCTCTTTAATGAATGACTGAACAGATTAAATAAAATGAATCACAATTTGATCCACACAAACATTGATTTCAGTAGGATTACTCTGTGAGTAAAGTGATAATCATTTGGACTATTATGGTTTTTTCTTGACCTTATTTATGATTCAAAACTATCCCAGGGGTTATTTTGCAAATTATGTTTTTAAACTCTAAGTTGGTATTTGAAAATTGGCCCAACATTATTCTCTTTTTTCCTTAGCTGGAAGAGCACACACTACCTCATAGAAAAGGGCTTCAGTTGCAAATGAGTTGTAAAGCTGATTTAAAATTAACTTTATGAGAGCATTTGTGCTAGTAAAATTTGAGTGCATGAATGTCCACACAAAAAAAACATCGAAGTAGTCATGAAAATGGCTGAAGGTAATTCATGAAAAAGGTTTCAAAGGAATATTGATAGGGAACATTTTTGCAGTATGTATCAAATTACAGTAGTCACCATCCAGATTACTTGGCACTGCCACTTCATTCAGCTGTAGTAATAGTGCCAATGATGCAGGAGGAAGTGGTAAAAATGACAAAATTACATGTGTGTTTTGTCTGGGTTCCAGACAATAAATCAAACAATTTACTATCTTAAGGCTAAAGTTTTGCCGGTTAAAATGAACTTTTGAGCTACTGCCAGACTTATTGTGTCATACCACTCCTAGCTATAATCTGGTTTTGTTTTGTTTTAGGAACCCTTCTGTTGAGTACCTGTCAAGCATAACTTTGACTGCCAGTGTGAGCCACTGACCACTGTTCAAAACTTAACCAAGATCTTGCTCAGAAATTGCTGTTTCTTGCGGACGATATTCATTAAAAAAAAAAAACATAGCACATATTTTATTTCAATCCTCCATAACCAAATATTTATATGATTCTGTAGGATCTTGGGAAAAACATTTGCAAATCATGTGTTTGTGTATTCCAAGAGCCAGAGGCAGTCAGGTTAGTGACATTCTCTCTGGGATTACCACAGATATGTGATTATCACAATAGAGAAGAATTTTAACTCTAGTACTCTTACACACCTCAGATTCACAAAATCATGTCACCGCTTGCTGTTCCATAATATTCAGACTCTACATCAGGGCCGCGGCTCGCCAGGGTAAGCACCCTAGTGGGCCGGGCCAGTTTATTTACTTGCCGACGCAGAGGTTCGGCCGATCGCGGCCCCCACTGGCCATGGTTCGCCATCCCGGGCCAAAGGGGGCGGCGGGAAGCCGCGGCCAGTACATCCCTCGGCCTGCGCCGCTTCCTGCCGCCCCCATTGGCAAGTAAATAAACTGGCCCGGCCCACTAGGGTGCTTACCCTAGCGAGCCGCGTGCCGAACGTTGCCGACTCCTGCTCTACATTGTTATTTTATTGATAATTTCCACCCACATAATGAATATTCACAGAATTTGCTATTCAGACTCTCTTTCCTGGATTTAAGAAAACACATTTTTTTAAAAATGAAAACGCCGGTAGGAATTCATTCTGTTAAAAGATATTTAACAAGTATAACTTAGTGCAAGCCATTAAACACACATAGCTATATTTCTAAAATGGTGTTCCAAGAACTATTGATACTGTTTTCCAAATCAAAGTTTTCACATGTGTGAAACTGGACTGGACAAATGCAAGCTGCATTCACTCATGTGAAGTAACAAGTTGGTGCACATACACAACTGAGATTCAAATACAGACAGACAATTTTGGTGGCTGAGTTAAGACTGACCCCACAGAAAAATAAACCCTCAGCCAAAGTCCAAATAGATTTCACTATCAAGCCCCTTTTGTATGATATGTTTTGTTAAAAATAAAATCTTTGTATTAACCAGGTTTGCTCAGGATACCAAGTGTCTTTAAAAATTCCAGAATACAGGACAATCATCCTTTTTCCATAGAGGAAATTATCTGCACAAAATTCTATTAGCTAATTCCAGATCTCATACATTCCAAATATATGTATTTGCCTGCATGGTGCTTCATTGTCTGCTTTATATTGCCACTTAAAATCTTTATTTCCCCCCCTTCTTTCTTGTTCTTATTTAATTTTGCAAGTTTAAAAAAATCTGCTGCTGGGCATTTTGTTTCTGGGTTTCCTTTGTAGTCCCATCTAATTAAAATCCTGGTATCCAATTTTCAATACATCTACTACCTCATTTCAGGATGTTTTTCTTATTTAACCCAACTTTTCTTTTTTTTTTTCCAGATTGACAGGATTCCATGAGCTTCCTTTCCTTGAGGCCGTCATTTTATTTTGTAACCACTAATTTTGCAGCTCTATGCTGTCTTGCTGGGACTCCTGCTTTGTAGATCTGTCTTTTGTTTTCTCTTTCATCAAATTCTTTATTTTATTTTCTGAGGTTTGAAGAGTAGAAACTGTATGTTCCGACAAGGTTTTCTTCTTTTCAGCTGAGTCATTGATAAAACACACAAGATTAGACTGTGGTTATACAGCCACTGGCTGTGTTAGAAATAGCAAGGAGTCATGATGCCCAGCAAAGGTACTGATGATATCATGCCTGAGGCATTCCCAGTATCATAGGGAGTCCAGGGAAACGAAAGTCCCTGCTTCATCCTTTGAGAGGGTATAAAATGTGCTCCCCTCTTCATAGGGCCACATCTACTAGGCTACTGTGGAGTAAGTGGGCCATAACCCAGTATTCTGCCTAGTTACTTGTAATAAATTATGAACCCTATGTGTTTGTGTCAGGCTACAAACTCCAATTTGAACATGCAGCCTTTTGCCTTCTCTATGGACTGATTGCCTCCATGTTGGGTTGAAATTCCAAAGATTAGTGGCAAAAGAAAAACAATATAAGGTAGTTGACTTTTAAGTACCCAATCATTGGAAATCTCTTCACTCTAGACAAAAGAGAGAGACCATAGTAAAACCATATTCAGTGACTAGAAAATGTACTTCTGTTTACAACAGTTTGTAGAATGTAATTTGCCACTAAAGCATTCTAGTTTTGTGGTAAACTCTCTCCCCCTCCCCTGTTCAGAACAAATCATAAGGTAAAACTCTTTAAGCAACAGCACAACTGTTGATTCATTAAGACAGCATGGCTTAAAGGAATGAACAAACAATGTAACCAGCCTGCTCCATTATTAAGATTAATAGTTATAGTTTGTAATAATTAAATGGTAGCACAATTTCATCCCCCCCCCCCAGAACAAGCCCCCCAAACCCATGTTTTAATAAAATGACTAAACAAGCCAAAATGAATCAGCAATGAAACTAACAAAACGAGCTCAGCACATCAGTTGGAATAAATCAAGCGCACTATTGCTCATGTCCACAATACAATAAAGTTAATTCATAGAAATATTTCTGTTTTCAACATAGTTGTAAGCCATGGGAAAGTAACAAGCAGCAAAGTTAACTGCAGTCTTCAACACTTTTACAGAATTCCACAAAAAGATGCTCTTTCAGAGGGTTATTTAGAAAACTAGTGAACAAGAATGGGGGGTTATTTGGTTTCACTTCAGGAATGTATTTATTTATTTATATGCAAATGTGGACAAGGCACCTGCTTTCATCCATTACACACACAGAAATATGATTAAACTGCCAGCAGCGCACAAACTTCCCCCAATCTCCCTCAGGTCAACTCCCATTCAAACCCCAACCTCAAGGTCATCCTCTGCAAATAATGTGCTTTGCAACGTGCCCTGACCATCAATAGATCTGGGCTATTACAAACCTGGGATGAAGTCTCTTCCACATCGGAGAGATTCTCACAGAGAACACTCTGCTGCCAGCTCCCTCTCTTAAGGAAAATGTGTATCACAAATCAGATTCTTCTGCCTATCACAACAGTGGCAGTATGACACAAGGCCTTAATTTTTAGTTATGCCTCAACCAGGCCAAGAAACACGTCTCACAGTAGCACCATTTTTTTTCCACATTATAACCAGTTTTTTTTTTTTTCCCCCCCACATTGGAACCACAAATCTTTACTGAAAGTGTAATTTAACTCCCCCACCAAAAAAATTTCAGGCACAGTTGCACTCATTTAGAAGCCTATCTTTATATTTGCAGGTGCAGGTTTGCATGAGGCCAGGTTTGGAATAGGGGGAGAAGAGGATTTAGGTTCCCAGCTGCCATTCATTACCCATCATTCTTTATATGCTTCCATAGGGCAAGGAAGCTGAGGAAGAAGAGATGGAGTGGTAACAAGGATATCATAGAAATATAGGGCATGAAGGGATCCCAAAAGGTCATCTACTCCATCCCCCCACATTGAGGCAGGATCTACCCCAAATCATCCTAAATAAAGCAATTTGAAGTGCAGTATGTACTCTAGGGGTGAGATCCTGTTGAAATCCTTACTGAAGTCAATGGGCATCATGCCACTGACTTCAACAGAGCCATGATTTCACCCCAGATATTTCAAAAATGGTAATACACTGTATACATGAGTGGCATAATTGAGACTCCCATGCTACAGTACAAGGAGACAGAGAAGACAACACATTTTTAATGGACATTCCAGTCTTCTTTTGTAGTACAGCATCCCTTTAATGAAGTTCTAATGGTAGATGTGACACAAGTGTTTAAGTTATTACTAGATAGCTAGATTTTGGTGGTGAGGGGCAGCACTTATAAACATTGCCAGAAAAGGCTCAGAAAGTGGAATTTCCCAGGTTGTTCCCTTCCTCACAGTGAAAGATTATCCCTTCCCTCTTCCTCCCTCCCCCGCCCCTTCTTTCATAACTGGTGTTGATATGGAAGCAATTTTTTCACTGGTATTTGACTTGTGCAGATGGTACTATCTGCTTCAAATTCTGTTTTAAAAGTAACCATCAGTCAGATGTTGGCTTGATGAGTCACTTGGAAGGATGTTTGTTAAAAGGCAGAGCAGGTCAGAATATTTTTGTTCAACAAGTTTTTGATGAGAAATGGACAAATTTCAAAAAATATTTGTTCATCTAAGCCAGCTCTGGTAAAAAAAAAAGTAGTATTACAGAACCCCAAACTGCATAATGTGTTTTTAGGCTTGGGGGAGGGGAGAAGTATTACAAATCTCACTTTCAACTCCCAAGCACAAAAGAATTCACTAAGGTTCACAAACCTTTGGAAAGAACTTGTAATGAGACCCACTCATCATTCTGGTGCCTCCTGCCAGCTGTCATGGGAATTAGCTCTGCATGTTAGTGCACCCCCTTTGGATGGTGCCTCCCTTCTGTCACTCCTGTTCTAGGACCCAGGTCTTTCCAAGGATCACAGCATCCTCTTCAGTGACACAGGCCTCTGGCTGTTCCACACACTGTGCTCCCCCATTTCAGGGGGTGGGGGGACAGACCTGCAGTCCACTTTCCAGCCACTTCCTTCAGCAACAACCACAGCCTACTGTTTAGTCACTTCCCCAGTGGCAAGGAGGGCACCAGGTCCACCCTCTACTCCAGGTCCCAGCCCAGGGACCCTGTAGATAGCAGCCACTTGCTGTCCCCTCCAACTCCTCCGTAAACCACCCAGGGCACTTCCCCAGGGCCCCAGCACCCTCTTTCCCCTTGCCTCGGACTGCAAACCCTAGCAGCCAGCAGCTCTCTCTTGCTCCCCCAGTTCCTGCCAGCAGCACTGCTCTGTCCAAAAAGCTGGCAGTTCTCTCAGCTCTCCAGAGACACAGTCCTTCCTCCTTAGGCTCCCAGGAGAGAACTGCCTTCCACAGCCCTGCAGCTCCCTTTTTATATGAGCCTGCTTGGCTCTGACTGGCTGCCTCTTTCAGCCCTTCTCTGATTGGCTGCCTCCTGAACAGCCTCTCTAGAGCTCTATTAACCCCTTATGGGCCAGTGTGGTGCAGACACCCGATCATATACCCTAATCCCAGTTTGAAGCAAATGTGAGCCAGTTTATACTTTTACTTTGAAAGCATTCATGATTTGCAGTGTCACAGGGTTTACATATGAAACAAGAGGAACTCCTTGGTTTGGAGTGACTCATTTTGAAGGGAGAAGAGGGCACGGTCAGGATTAAATCCAAAATTTTAAAGCAAAACTCTGGGGCAGCATGTTCACGTAAATCAAAAGTGAGGAAGTATTTGTATGGTCTGAAATGAAATGATGAAATTCAATAAAGACAAATATGAAGTACTATACTTAGGAAGCAATAATCAATTGCACAAATACAAAATGGGAAATGACTGCCTAGAAAGGAGTATTGCAAAATAAGGATCTGGGGGTTATATTGGATCACAAACTAAATATGAGTCCACAATGTAATACCATCGCAAAAAAGTGAACATCATTGTGGGCTGTATTAACAAGAGTGTTGTAAGCAAGACACAAAAAGTAATTCTACCATTCTATTCAGCATTGATAAGGCCTCAACCGGAGTTCTGTGATGTGTTCTGAGCAACATACTTTGAGAAAGATGTGAACAAATTGGAGAAAGTCCAGAGGATAGCAACAAAATTATTAAAGTTAATAAAACATGACCAATGAGGAAAGAATGAAAAAAAAGGGGTTTCTTTAGTCTGGAGAAGAGAAGACTGAAAGGGGACACAATAACAGTATTCAAGTACATAAAAGGTTGTTATAAAGAGGAGGCTGATAAACTGTTGTTCTTCACCACTTTTATCCTTAGGCAGGATAAGCAGTAATGGAAAAACTTTCTAACTGTAAAGGAAATTAAGCAGTGGTACAAATTACCTAGGGAAGTTGTGGAATCTTGTCATTGGAGGTTTTTAAGAGCAGGTTAGACAAATACCTGTTAGAGATGATCTAGATACTACTTAGTTCTGCCTCAGTGTAGGGGACTGGACTAGATGACCTATTGAGGTCCCTCCCAGTCTTGCAGTTCTATGATTCTATGAGCCCAAAGAAGCCGAACCTCAGAGTTTTGCATGGTTCTAGTTCTGATGAGTGATCAAGTGTCACGATGTGGATTAATGGGGAGGATAACTTTTTCAATTACTAATGCAGAAGTTCTTTGGGAGGGACTGGCAGACTAATTCTTAATTCATAAGAACAGGCTCAAACCAGTGCCCTTTCCCTAAACTGAAACAAATTTGCACCTTTTTGGCAGCTGTCTGTTTCCCTTGAAAGAGCCACCAGTAGCCTCCCCCTACATTCTCCTGTCCTTTGGGCTACGTCTGCCAGAAGTCTCAATCTCCTCTATCCAATTGTTATCACCTATATCCTCTGGCTAACCACATGGGACCGTCTACCATTGAAAATCCATTGGAGATTAATCTGGGCAATAATAGGTAATTGGCCTTACCAAAAAACAATTCCTCACCAAATTGTAGTATTGACAATCTAAGTTGGAAGGTGCAAGTCTGTAACAGGAAGAGTTTAATGGGGCATACAAACTAGTACTGAAAAACATGATTGACACAAATGCTGTTTATGATGCATTATTTTGATAAATGTACCTAGTGAAACTAGGCCTAGAAGTAACAGAAGTAGTCTTTAAGCACACTGCACCATGAACAAAGAGCTAGAGTGACCACATTTTGGAAGGGTGTTAGAAAATCTGGGATATGGGTGGACTCAGGCCTGCACAATGTAGTGTAGATGCTGGAGCTGCTTTTTGGGACCTAGAGTTCATCAGTTGCTAACCTGGGGTTACAAATGAGTGTAGATGCTCAAGCCCTAGGTTAGCAAACCCAGGGTCTAATTTGAATTCTACTAACCCTGCACTTACATTGCAGTGTAGACATACATTCAGCCTAAAACTGCAGATGTATGATACTTAGCAAGGGAAATAAAACAGAGGGGATTATAGAAAGAATAGCAAAGAAAAACAGCAACACAGATGACAGGGGTGAATGCAACCCTCACTATGTTAAAGAGACAATGGTCTCGGAGAAGTGACAGCCCCTTTTGTTGGATTTGATTAAGTGAAAAGAAGCCAAAACTCAAATGCTTGAACTTGTATTTCCCAAGCTCAATAAATCTGCATCCATCCCTCCCTGGAAAAATGTTCATATTGCAGTGAATTAAGTAGTACGTGACTCGCTGCAATCACCCACCTCTCCACTCTGTTCCCAGGGTAGCCCACAATGTAACCAGGCTTAGAAGCTGTTCATATGTACAGGGATTCACATGTTTGTTCTTGCAGCACAGATCAGCTGCAAGAGTACACAAAGCCTGCCCCAAAGGATGCCCTGCCTACTCATAGCTGCAAGACCAGCATCTATACTTTAGTAAGTGGGAAAACAGACAGAAAAGGACAGGATAGGAACATGGAAAGAAGACTTCAAGTGTACTAGAGCGTGGCATACGGTGACATGGAGCGAAGATGCAAGCAAAATAGGATGAGAATCACTGGTGTAACACTTAAGAATAAAATCAACCTTCTTACTACAGCTCTGCAGTAAAAACACTGCTTTCAACATTGGCAAATCCTGTTGAAGTATGATGAATTGTGCTACCTAAGTTGATGCTGAATTGTGCATTTACTTTATAAAGAGGTTATTCAAACAAACATAATTCTTGATTTCCAGTGTGTGTGTTTTGATATATCACACTATATAGAATGAACAGCACTGTGGTGCGAGGAGAGTGAAAGGAACTTCGCCAGTCCACATAAATAAGAAATAATTGCATATTTAAGTATCTTATTGAGCATCAGAAGTGCACTTGTTAGTTATCATAAGAGATACATAAAACAAAACTTGCTGACATGCAATTAACTCACCCTGCTGTAGGCAGCAAATGCAATAAACAAACTGTAATTACATTCTTATTATTGCCTTAAACTTTAAGGGAATTTTTAGTCATTTAATTAATATTTAACAAGATAGCCTACAATTAGTTAAATCATATCACAGGGAAATAATGCAAACTGGCATTTATTAGTCTGTTGACTGATATCTAACATCTTTAAAATTATTTTGTTAAATAATATCATAAACAGAACCATCTCCTGCTGCTGTTCTGATTTAACAAGAATTTTAATTTTAATTCAGAGTTACTGCCTGCATTTTTTTTTTTTAACCTTTCCCCCACCCCTTCCTCCTTGTGGCACTTTGTTCTCAAACCTACCAGATTTGATCTTTTACAAGCTGAACAAATATTTCAAAAGCATTTTTCCAATAATTATTTATTTGATTGTTGATTAGAAGTGCCTAACTGAATAAATTTTCAGTGGCTTCATTGCTTTTTGCTATAGTAGGCAATTAGTGAGCAAAAAGATTTAAAGTTTAAAAATGTTATTTACTGCATTCTCTGTGCATCATGCATTCTTTAGCTTCACTCAACTATACAGAAGCCACAATGAGCTCAGATTCTTACATATTGTAAATGACTGTCTCCCATCTCTTCAGCAAAAAGCACCATTTCCTGCACTGTCTAGGTTAGCAAGGCATATTTACGACCCAGAAATGACATTGCCACAGGTGATGCTTTCAAATAAGAACAGCTAGTGCCTATAATATGAGACTTGCTCTAGCATAAGATACCATTTATGTGCTTATGTCAGCCAGGGAAGTAATTATAGTAAAAGCAAATTCAGCATTTCAGACAGACTTTTTCTCCCTTAACGGATGTCCACTTTATCTTTACTGAGTTTAGGCAGATGAAAAAGTGTCGGTTTGACTCAGCACATACATGCCAATACATTAGAGATATAAATGGAAAAAAAAAATGTCTTATGTGTTTTTCTTCTCGCCAACTCCCCTTAGTCATAACCAAGGCCATATGTTAAAGTGACAATATGGAAATGATACACCAGATTCTTGACTGATATAAATCACCATAAATGATTGAATTCAGGGGAACGGCACTGGTTTACAGCAGCTAAGATTCTGGCACAATATATCAAAATATATTATTCTAAATTAATGCTTGTGGTAAGGATATCTAATGAAGTGAACATTTTATGCCATCAGAGGTTGATGTCTATAGCCTGATTCTACCATCTCTCCCCGTGCAATCAATAATACTTTACTCTGAGAGTAGTGTCATTCATTTCAGTGAGGCACCTCATGGAGTAAGGCACTACTCAGTGAAAGCAATAATGGCAGAAATTGGGCCTTAATTAAATTGATTCTCAGTGCACATGGGATTCAGCAGAGAACTATACTGTGCCCTTTATCTGCATCATATCTTCCTTTGATACCAGCAGGGGTGGGGAGCATAGGCTGAAAACATGCAGGCCCCAATGCAAAAAGAGCACTTAAGCATGAGAGTTCAGTCCATCCATATACAGGGAAGCATTTGGGCACATGTTTGACTTGTCCTGATTAGGAATGCTGTCCTGAGTCAGAAAACACTTGCCTTTAAAAAAGGCCTTCATTGTTATACTATGTGTTCTGCAAACACTCAGGTAAAATGAGCTGGCTTCCCAGTGTCTAGCCAGTTACACAGATGATATATCATAAAATACTTTGTTTCTATTGATCTCTTCATCCAAAGATGCAAAAACATCTTCCAGATATTGTACATCACAAAGTAAATCACAAGCATCTGAGGTAGGTAACTATTATTACCCCTTCTGAATAAGAAAAGACACTTGAATTACTTCCTGAAGGTTTCAACTTTCAAAATGGAACCCATATATCTTCTTCCTTACTCATAAAGTCATCTTTCCCTCTATATATATGTTATAAACTCAGATAACTACTGGAATCTCCTTTAGATTAAGTGGTTGAGTTATTTATTGTTTGGGTTGTTTTTTGTTGTTGTTTTTTTACAGAAGGTCTCTTGTTCAGATACAAGTAGATTTAAAAGGAGATTAGTGATTCATATGTTGTATCATAAAATCAAAGCCCTGTAAAAAGGTTAATAAAAGACAGTACTTTTAAAAGGATTCTTGCATGCATTACAAGATTCTTCTGCGGCTTTCAGATATGTTTCTAAAATCGTTTTCATAGGGATTAATTACATGCCAGTCAATCTCACTTAGCTCCATTTCTTCTTGAGACTGCCTCAGCATAGTGATGGGGTTTGCATGGGAGCGGTGACAGTTGTACTGCTAAATGAGACTCCTTTGGGGTGAAGCTCTGAGTCCTGCACAGTGATAATAAAATTCCCTCTCATTAGTTGTTTGAGTCCCTTTTTGTTCCTCTTATAGTATCCTATACTGAGGAGACAGGGAAAGGCATTTTCTGAATCCATGTGGTCACAACAAACATTCTGTTAGTGATCTTTAACAATATGCACTATTTTTAAAGATTCCACAAAGGATTCCCAATGGAACAGCCAGAAGCCCTTCATCAAAAGTGTGCCAGTATACCAACAGCACAAGATATTGAAATTGTAGGTCAAAGTCTAGCTAGCCCCCATGTGCACATACCACAAGGGTATAAGAAATTATACTCATCTTTTGGCATTGGGCTAAAGCTCTTAAAATGTTCTTATTCAGTTCTGAGGCAAAATTCTGGGATAATGCTAATGTCCCACACAAACACCTAATTGCTAACCCCACAAAAAAACCCCACAAACTTCCAGGCTTCAACTTACCCCAGAATAATTGTCCATGCTGAACTGCTTCAGAACATTAAATGACACCTGCTGTCCCCTCTTACACCTCTGGAAAAAGAGAGACTATATATAATGTGACTGTAGACACCATCACAAACTAGGGAGCACATTGTAAATCAATGTTTCTATTGTTTGCCAGTGGAACCTCTGAATTACATCAAGCCATTTCCAAAGCTACCCATTGAATCACTAATCCAGACTTGGTTATTTGAACATTGACAATCACTGCTCTTGCCATACAAAAAATGATTACTCCATCCTCTTGGCTACACTGCTCACAGGGTGGCCTGAATCAAACTCGTTGGCATAGTTCCTGCTCCATGATAGTGAGACTTCACCAGGTAAATCTCTCTGAAAAGATGGGAAAATTGTGGTTGACTTGGCCTGAATTCCTCCAGGGGATTCCAATTACATTACAGTTCCTCTTCCCTGTTTTGGTTAAGTTCACATAGGACAATATTGCCAGAAAGCTTAGGGTGCAAAAAGTGGTAGTGTAATGGTGGTAATAGTGCCAGAGACAAGATGTTAAGGAGATGAGCACAAAAGAAATGTATAGGTATTTTAGACAGAGAGGAACATTCGCTTACCTATACAGTATAAGGCAATTCTCTAGTTCTTGATAAACTATATATAAGATGCTTGATTGAAGGACATAAAGTGTGTAATTTTCAAAAGCACTCATTGACCTAACTGTTCCCATTGAGGTCAATGGTAAAACTCACATCAGTTTCAGAGGGCCTAATGATGATCACTATTTGAAAATCCCAGTCTGGAACTTGTTCCATTCCCTTAGTCACATACCCTCATTTGGAGCAATTATTCAGATCTTTGTTACCCAAATGCTGCATGGAAGCCACATGCACAGTCAAGCAAAGATTAACCATCATACAGCCCTTTCCATCTTCCTGTGTAGAGGATTCCCAGGCAGAAAATGGCATTAATTGCTAAGTTATTTGCACACTAATTTTTGCTTGTTACAGTTCCTGTTCATACATAAACAAGGTGAAAAACATATTAAGAGGAAAAATACGGGAAGAGAAATTAATTTACCATGCAAGAAGTATTCCAGATTTCTAAGCTCATTAGTCTTAAGATATTTGTGTTGTAAGTTACCTTTCCTTTTCATAAACCAATTTTGACTCATGTTAATCATGTAATTCTGCTGCTCCTCCCACCACCCCCCTGCCAACAGCAATTGCTTACTCTGACACAAATAGACAGGTGAATTATCTTTAAGTTTTGTTTAAAAAAACAGGATGGGTACATTTCCTGTTTACACACAGTGAATTATATTGGCTATTTAAAGAGAAAAAAATAGCTGTCATGCTTGAAGGAACACAGACTATATTGATTTGAAAAATATCTCTTCAATATTAGCATGAACATTTATCTTTAGTGCCAGATTTGCCCTTGTGCATTTATTCTGTTGCTGGTTTTAACACTGAGAGTTACTCGGTTAGAAAATTAGGTTTATGCACATCCAGTACATATACTAGACCTTCTGTTAAAAGAAGTTTGCTGTGCAATTCGTGCAACTGCAGAAATTGTTGATGGAATGGGGTATACATTTTGTGCCCGCAGAGCCTAACTGTCAAGTGATGACTCCATTCTTGCAAGCAAAATTTTGTACCTATAATGGATTGTCAGGAGAATGTACACATGAATTACAGGAATAAAACTATGGCACTGCTTCATGGCAGGTATAAAGTGTTCCTGCACAAACAGGCTGAACATTTGCAAAATACACATCTAGATTCCACAATTGTACACAAAAGTCAGATAATCATACCCACATTTCTAATTTTTAATCATTTTTAGAGTTGGGCAAGCTATCCACAGATAACATTTAATTTTTGCCTTTTAGACTGTGTGTCAGTTGTTCATAAAGTGATTACAATATCTGTAAATTTACTTATTTGATGTTATGTGACAAATATTTGACATAAGCCAATGTAAAGCCATGGATTAGTTATAAGCTGTTCACTTCGAGTACTCTTTGGGTAAAGCTTTCCAAAAGGGACTCGTGACTTTGCATGCCCAATTTGAGACACATTAAAGGGGGCCTTGTTTCAGAGGATGGATGCTCAGCACTTTCTGAAAAAGCAGGCCCTTACTGTCTGAAGTGGGCAACCAAAATTTGAGGAATCCAAAATCTTTGAAAACCTTGGCCTTAAGTCTTAAATTGTTCTCAAATTCAAGTTAGAGATTTTGATTGAAAACATAGGTCCACTCTGGTTTCTGTCTGTCTCCTGATGATAGCATTTCTGTCAGGTAAGTGGTTTAATGAAATAAACAAGTAACAGCCAATCAGACATTTAGAAGGTTAATAGTAGTCTTGGTGGAAAGGGATTCATGTTCATCATGAGTGCAGGCCAGGCAATCAAATGTGTATGCTGTATGCGATCTATAAAATGGTTCTACAGTTCATCACATGGCCTGTCAACCACTGTGTGTGTGTGTGTGTGTGTGTGAGTGTGTGTAATAAATATTTTAATGAGACAGTTGGTAATGCCACATGCCTTTTATCATATAACAATTTTCTTTGCAGTAATTAATGGAAATCCTGAAAAACTATAGACAAAAATTTGTGACACTTGTACTGTGAAACAGCCACTTATTTTATATGATGTACCACACAGAAAAAAAAGCTTCTAGATAGTGCCCCACTTCGAAAGAACTTAAGCAAGTCCTCCCTATTTAGGACATCACTTAAACATATGCTTAATTCCAGCAGGTGCTTACATACTTTCCTGAATGGGAATGCTTTTCAGAGAGAATGGTGTGTTTAAGAAAACTGAACCCAAGCCAGATAGAGCAAACTGAGACGTCCCGTTTTAAGTACCTAATCCCATATACTGTTTCTAAAAACACTTACGAGTCTGTGCCAATAGTTTCTGAAGTGAGTGAGAAGCAAAACAGAGATGAAGAATTGAAAGGAAGAGACCAGACAAGCTAAATCCACAACACCCCAGCAAGCCATGATTTGCATGATTGGAGTAGACTTATCAGAAAAAGTAACAATATATCTGGCATATATCTAAAAATATGTCATGTACTGTAGAGAAGAGCATTGCAAAAGAAATGTTTTCAAGTGTGCCTCTTTAATATACATATTTTTATTACATAGCTTATCCATTAATATGACTGGCAATACATCCACACAAGCCAAAACTCCAATTTATTTGGCATCTGGTTGCACAGATACCCTCCTGTGCAGCAGTAGTAAGCTAAAATGACATTATGCATGTGCAGTGAATAAGAAGTTTGATCATCGTGTCAATAGAACCCTTAAAAACAGAATAAAAGTTGTTAATAAGCTCAGTGATTGCTCTTATTTTTTGGTGTAAGGTGGGCATAGTTAGCAAATGTAATAGTCATATACAACAAAGGCAACATACAACAACAAGCAGCAAATAGTAGTTATGAATAAAGTTTGGGTGCTTTTTTAACAGAATAAAGGTATGCATTTCTATTCTTGTCTCTTTAAATGATATAAAACATATTGAAATCCCTTGGC
This sequence comes from Trachemys scripta elegans, assembly GCF_013100865.1. Taxonomy (NCBI): domain Eukaryota; kingdom Metazoa; phylum Chordata; order Testudines; family Emydidae; genus Trachemys; species Trachemys scripta. Next base: position 134,124,422 of record NC_048299.1, read on the forward strand.
CTCCTCTAGTGAGCAATTACTCTCACAGGTGGTATTCATTATTTGTATTTCAGTAGAGGCACCAATTGAGGTCATAGCACCATAGTGCCAGGTGCTGTACATACTCATAGCAAGAGCCAATCCCTGATCCAAAAAGCTTACTTTCTAAATAGAGGAGACCAGCAACATTTAGGAAAGTAAACAGACACAGAGATTCACCTGAGATCACACAAAGCAGTAGAATCCGGCACAGAAAAGAATGTCTCCTGGCTCCCAGCCCAATCCCCTATCCACTGACTAGATCATGCTGCCATTAACTGCACTGGGACAGACTGACAAAATCCTGGACAAACTGTATGGAATTAAGATGAAATTTACTGAATTAAGTTGAAGGCCATTGATTTAGGTATAATTTCTCTGGGGTCCATTGTATTAAAAAGCAATTGTGTATGTAACTCCTCTATGAGGAGTGGTATGCTAATTCCACCAGTTATCAGCCATTGGAAGTGGCTTGGAAGGTCTGGAAATACTAGTTCCAACTGGAGTCTTCAGGAAGTAGCAGACAAAGGAAGGATTTCTGGATAAATAACCTAGTTTTAAACAGGCTTCGGATCTTCTTCCTGATCCTGCAGACAGACAGAACCCCTGGTCCACAGAAGGCCCCAATCCTTAGGGAAAGAGCTGGAAGGACTGGGCCTACTGAGGCCCATAAATCTGTGCTTGTTCTGAGCTAAAGCCCTGGTGAACTTGAAATCACATGGAATCCCCTTGGGTGGGGTTTTGAAGGGCTGCTCCTTCCAGAGCCCATGTTACAGTTGGGGTGATCTCTGGTAAGCTTATTAGCATGCATGTAGGTTCTTTTATTGGGGTTTAATGTTTTCTCCGTAATGCCTTTACCATAAGATTAAAATAGGTTTGCATAGGGAGTGCTATGTGGTAACTGATCACTGTTGACAATTACTCTGCTATTAGTCTCCGAAAGGAAAGCAAACAGCCTTGCTCAGGCAGTCTTTTACAGAGATATCATAGTATAATCAGGGAACTGTGCAATCTGGAAATACCCTGGTCAAAAGGGAGTAGGATGTGTGCTTCCACTCAGGAGAGGGGATGGCCGGGGGAGTGGGAAACCTAGCTTGGGTGTCCTTGCTGGACCATAGAGGGAGAATACAGACCCTGAACTGAAACACATCAGCAGAAGTAAGGGGTTCTTTACAATTGGGACAATGGGGTCTTATTCTTTCATCCTTACTCATATTGAGTAGTAGCTTACTATGAGAGTAGTTCCACTGATTTCAATATAGACCACTTGTGGAATAAGATACTTTGAAACTTGAGTCAAAGTATCAAAAACAAACCCAAAATTAAAAACAAAAAAACAAAAAGACCCTCAAAATAGAAATGTGCAAGAATATTCTTAATATCTATGTTAATATTAAGCCTTCTATTTAAATAAAAGTAATTACATAACACCATCCTAATACTGTGGGCAAATACAACTATTCTATGTTGAATTAAGACTCAGCACTTTCCCCCATCTCCCATAGTTGCTAAGGAAACCTTGTCCATGGTTCTCTCTCACTAATACAAGTTAAAACCATATTTCTTTCATTTTGTGCCTGCCTTTCAGTCAAGCAGAAAAACTATCAATATTAGCTAATGTTTTAAAATAACCTATACCGAATAATCTTATTTTAGAAAGAAAATGCAAAATGTTATAGGATCAACCTACAGCAGTTATGTGCATGTGTCTATATTAAATATATAAACACAAATAAAAATAACTCTTAGGTGACAAATCTGAGGAATTGTCCCAGATTGAGGTGTCAATGGAGGAGGTTTAAAACAAATTGATAAATTAAACAGTAATAAGTTATCAGGACCAGATGGTATTCACCCAAAAGTTCTGAAAGAAATCAAATATGAAATTGCAGAACTACTAATGTGGCATAATCACTTAAATCAGCCTCTGTACCAGATGACTATAGATGCAACACAGATTTTTTTAAAAAAGCTCCAGAGGTGATCCTGGCAATTACAGGTTGCCAAGCATAACTTCAGTACCAGGCAAATTGGTTGAAACTATAGTAAAGAACAAAATTATCAGACACATAGATGAACACAATATGCTAGGGAAGAGCCAACATAGCTTTTGTAAATGGAAATCATGCCTCAGCAATCTATTAGAATTATTTGAGGGGATCAACAAACACATGGACAAGGGTGATCCTATTAATATAGTTAACTAGGTTGTTCAGATAGCCTTTGACAAAGTCCCTCACCAAATGCTCTTAAGCAAACTAAGCAGTCATGGGATAAGAGGGAAAGTCCTCACTTGGATCAGTAACTGGTTAAGAGATAGGAAACAAAGTGTAGAAATCAATGCTCAGTTTTCACAATGGAGAAAGGGGTAAATAGTGGGGTCCCTCAAGGATATGTACTGGGACCAGTACTGTTCAACATATTCAGTAATGATCTGGAAAAGGGGATGAACAGTGAGAGAGCAAAATGTGCAGATAATACAAATGACAGTTAAGACTAAGCAGACTGTGAAGAGTTACAAAGGAAACTCACTACACTAGGTGACTGGGCAATAAAATGGCAAATGAAATTCAATGTTGGTAAGTGCAAACTAATGCACATTTTAAAAAATAATCACAACTATACATACAAAATAATGGGATCTTAATTAGATGTTGCCACTTAAGAAAGAGATCTTGGAGTCATATTGGATATTTCTCTGAAAACATCTGCTTAATGTGCAGCAGCAGTCAGAAAAGCTGAATCATTAGGAAAGGCCTCGGATAATAAAACAGGAAATATAATAATACCACTATATAAATCCATGGCATGGCCACACCTTCAATACCATGTGCAGTTCTGGTTGCCCCATGTCAAAATAGATATATTAGCATTTGGAAAGGTACACAGAAGGGCAACAAAAATGATTAGAGGTATGGAATAGCTTCCATATGAGGAGAGATTAGAATGCCTGGGACTGTATAGATTGGAAAAGAGATAACTAAGGGAGTGTGTCGGGGGGGGAGGGAGGATGTGATAGAGGCCTATAAAATCATGAATGGTATTGAGAAAGTGTTATTTACTCTTTCACATAACACAAGAACCAGGTGTCACCCAATGAAATTAACAGGCAGAAAGTTTAACACAAACAAAAGGAAGTACTTCTTCACAAAATGCACTGTCAACCTGCGGAACTCATTGTTACAAGATGTTGTGAAAGAAAAAAAGTATAACTGGGTTAAAAAAAGAATTAGATAAGTACATGGAGGACAGGCTATTAGCCATGATGGTCAGGGATGCAACCCCTCGGTTTCCCTAAATCTTCAATTGCCAGAAGGTGGGACTAGAAGTCAGGGGATGGATCTCTGATAATTGCCCTGTTCTATTCATTCTCTCTGAAGCATCTGGCACTGGCCACTATCAGGCACAAGATATGGGCTAGATGGACCATTGGTCTGACCCAGTATGGTCATTCTTGTGTTCTTATTTACCAGTATGATCTGATGATACAAAACAGTTGTGAAACCAGTTTACCAGTCAGAATGGAATAAAAGAAGCTGGATCATACCTGAATATGGCCAAATATATATGCATATACATCTATAGAGAAACAAAGCTTCACACACACTCAAATATTTTTATAATATATGAAACACTGTATTTATGTGTGATGTTTAAACACACAAGAGACATAGGGTGAAACCCTGGCCTCATTGAAGTTAATTGCAAAACTCCCATTAACTTCAGTTTCATGACATGGTTCCTGTCCCAGGGAGATTACAGTTGAAGATCTAAATCCTGATCACATTTAACTTGGCTGGAAATAGTAGAGAACAGAGATATCTGCCTTATTAGTAAGTATAACAGCATCCTATTATTAGGGCATGATTGCTCAGCATAGCCTGGGAGGAGCACAGGGTAGAATGTACCTTATTGCTGCTCCAAGAAAAAGAAGCAATATGTTCCCTCTGTAGTGGCTGCTGTTGCTCAAGCAGATTTACAGGGGCCTGGAGGCCTGGCATGAGAAAGCTGACAGACTGCTTGCACTTGTAGTGATGGTACACCAGCATGCATGGTAGCTGGCTGCCCAACTTAGCCTTTCAAGTGCTATATTGCAATCCTCAATTCATTTTTATCGAGAGGGTAAGGGATAAAATATTCCCTATAGCCTCTTCCCCCATTGGTGCACTTGCAAAGAGCAAGCTTTTCCCCCAAGGAAGAGGAGAAAAATATATAAGATTGGTTAACAATACACAAGGAAGATGAAGCGAGAATGTACCACAAACTCTGAGAGCCTTTATAAAAGTATGTTTTAAAGGAGGAAATTGAAGGTAAAGAATGAAGGTGGCTTGGTGGACAAGAGATGAGAATAGGGGCCGTTTTTTGATGGAATATTGAGTTAGATTACAAGTTTTTCTTCAAAACTTTCTGGAAAAACAAACACATTTTTGATTTTCTGGTCCACCTCTCCCCCCAGATCATTTGTAAATGCTGCCATGGTGCCTCATGGGAATTATAGTTCAGTTGTCTCATGTTCCAATTTTCCTCTAAGAGATGGGCTTCCTGGTTACATTACATCTCCCATGTTTCACCATGGCCAAGGAATCCCAAGACAGACAGTGGCACATCATGGGATATTTAGTTTGTCCGGGAAGCACAGCGCATAAGAGAACGAGGGGCCCAAATTTCAACTCCCAGGAGGCACTGCAGCAGCATTTCAAAATAATTGTTTTTGTTGTTTTCTTACAAAAAAAATTAGTATTCAAATTTCTGCTGGAAAAAACCCGGAAAGCTGCTCTGAATGAAGGAGTTAGCAGGAAAAGATACTCAGACCATAGAACGGAAAGCAATATTATGTGTGATTCTACAGTTATACAATATTTAAAAGTATCATCACATAATTTTGCATGGCCCACAGGGAATGGAATTCATTAACCAAATACACCATGTCCTCCTCTGGTAGCTGGCCAACATAGAGAAAAGGAGCTTATTACTACCACTGCCATTTAAAAGAGTTGCCCTGGTAGATGCCTATACTTTTGGAGCTGAAAGTTGACATTCAATCCTCACTCAATATCCATGTTGTGGACCATTACATGAGTAATTAGGAAAGAAGTTTAGTAGGAGCACAGGAAGGTAAGAGGGAACAAGAGAAGAGAAAAGGATAGATTTAGCTAGGACAAAACTGAGGAGAGCTTTGAAGGTTAAGCTAGTTGCCTGAATTTAACATATTAATGTACAGAAAACAACTGAAGATATTTGAAAAAAGAGGAAAATCTCATCAAAAATAAAATTTTAGTAACAAGATTTGGTACAGACAGGTGTGAGGAAAGGTCAGACACATTAAAACCAGAGAATTTGAGGTTAATGATAATGAATCGTGATTAAAAGTAACCAGGGTATGGACTAGTGTTTTATGCTTAGGAATAAGGAGGAAATTATTAGCCTTGTATATATAATTTTAAAAAGTAATAATGTTGAAAATACAGCGCGTGGTTCATATTAAACTATTTGCTGGTTATTGGAAGAGCTTTAGAACATATTCCCACATTTTTGCCAGTCTATCAAAGCTGAACCCAAGACAAGAACTGAGCACATAATTGATTTTTTACTTTAGTGGCTCAACCAATAAACCAAAAATGGATTGTTTCCAGTTGACACAGTTCCTCCTCTCCCCCCCTCCCCCCCCAATTTCTCACTAAAAAAAAAAACCTTAAAAAAAAAAAAAAAAAAAAAAAAAAAAGTTCTGGATGATTTAATATGTCCTTTTGAGAACAAACTATGTCAATTCAAAATGGATCATTTAGAAAATGTTGAAACTATTCTGACTTTTTTGAGAAAAAAAATTTCCTCAATTTTAGTAAGCCCAAAACTATTTGCCAATTTCAACCTGAATATTCATTATCACATTTTCACAACTATGGGGATCAGGGTTTTATCACTGAGCACCTGAAGTGTGCTGGGCACTTTGCAGATACACAAAGAAAAGATGCAGGGCCTGATTCTCCGCCCTGCAGATCAGAGGAGTTACATTGACATAAAATGAGTGAAGAAAAGGACAGTGGTCCCTGCCTTGAAAACCTTTCAATCTAACGGTATGTCTACACTGCAATGAAAAACCCATGGCTGACTCATGACAGCTGACTCAAGCATATGGGCTTGGATTAAAGGTCTGTTTAATTTCAGTGTAGATGTTCAGACTTGGACTGGAGCCTGGGTTTCAGGATCCTGTGAGGTGGGAGGGTCACAAAGCTTGGGCTGAAGCCCTAGCCTGAATGTCTATGCTCCAATTAAACAGCTGCAGGTGTCTAAATGCAGTGTAGACATACCCTAAGAGACTGATCTAAAGCCCATTGAAGTCAATGAGTATTAGATCATGATGTCAGTGACAAATGATTCAACAAATACGTGATAAAACAAGTGGGTGGTGGTGAGGGAAGAGAAACAGCAAACACAACAAGAAAAGTACAGCTCAGATCCATTGCAGAGGCAGAGAACCTGGGACCTATCTGCTGTTCCTCATCCCCAGACTCATTTTATGCCAGCTCCCACAGAGTTTAGTGCAACATGGGGGCCAGGATCTGGTCCTACATAGCTATTCAACAAAAATGTATGCCCAGCAGTCTAGCACAATTGATGAACTAACACGAGCAACAGAGTTATGATAAGTTATGACTAATTTTTGCAACTGGGGAAGAAGAGTGTTTCCATTCCAAATATTTTCAGGGAGAACAATTTGTAATTGTTACCCATTTGTGTAACAGAAGAAATGAAGGTACATTCAGAACATACACAGTGATGTGTATGTGTAGTCTTGCTATGACATGTAGTACAAAGTTGCAGAAGGGAACTCTGCCATATACATTTAGTAACCATATACACACACACACACACACACACACACACACACATATACACACACACACCCCTATCTCATAGAACTGGAAGGGACCCTGAAAGGTCATTGAGTCCAGCCCCCGACCTTCATTAGCAGGACCAAGTACCTTTTTTTTTCTTTTTGCCCCAGATCCCTAAGTGGCCCCTCTCAAGGACTGAGCTCACAACCCTGGGTTTAGCAGACCAATGCTCAAACCACAGAGCTCTTTGTTGATTCAGAGCTCCACTCCACACTGCTCTCAGCACATTTGCTCAGCTCTTAGTAGAATTTAGCTGGAGTTATATAGGCTGGATACAGACCCCTTTGTTTTCATGAGACTTGATAAAAAATAAATCTAAAAGTAGAGGTTGTGTCAAGAGATCCTTCAAGAGCATTCAGTTGCCCTGATACTTATCACAAATGGGGATATTTGCAATGATGCCACCCCTATAGAGTAAACGTTTTTCTATACTGTGGAAATAACAGCAATGTGTAATCCTTAAACAGCTAGTGTTATCTCACAAGTAAAAAAATCATTTATAAAACAGGACTTGGTGGTGATATGGGACTTCAACTACCCTGACATCTGATGGGAAAATAATACAGCAGGGTGCAGATTATCCAATGTGTTCTTGGAATACATTGGAGACCATGCATTTTTATTACAGAAAGTGGAGAAAATAACTAGAGAAGATGATATCCTAGATTTGATTCTGACAAACAGGGAGGGACTAGTTGAGAATTTGAAGGTGGAAGGCAGCTTAGTTGATTAAGAAATGAGAGAGTTCATGATTCTAAGGAATAGTAGGAGTTGAAAACAGCTGAGTAAGGGCAAAGGTCTGCAAGAAGACAGACTTTAGCAAACTCAGAAAATTGGTAGGTAAGAGCCTGGGGGAAGCAAATCTAAGGAGGAAAAAAAAGTGTTCAGAAAAGTTGGCATTTTTTTAAAGAGACATTATTAAGGGCACAAGAGCAAACTATCTCAAGGTGTAGGAAAGATAGAAAGCATGGTAAGAGACCATGCTGGCTTAACCGGGAGATTTTCAACATCCTGAAACTCAAAAGAGAGTAATACAAAAAGTGGAAACTAGGTCAAATTACAATGGATGAATATAAACAAATAACACAAATATGTAGGGACAAAATTAGAAAGACCGAGGCTCAGAACAAGATTAAAATAGCTAGGGACATCAAAAGTAAAAAGAAAAAAAAATTACAAATACATGAAGAGCCATCATTGTTGGCTATCACTCTATATGAGGATGATGTCTGCTGGGGGAAAAGTCATTGATGAGACTTAGAATGGTTGAGGAGTCCAATTTGTGCTTTACAGGTTTTTCCACATATGTGACAGGTGGTTGATTGGAGACAGCAAAACTGCTGGCCAGGATGCTGTACCCTTTCCCTCCTCCTCTGCCGTTTCTCAGCCTTTTGAGCAAGGCGATACTCTTCAAAACGGGCTGAGGCTTGATGTATGATGTGACACCATTGCGGTCTATTGCCAGCCAATTTGTGGGGTCAGTGCCTCCCTTCTTAAGATGTACTTTCAGAGTGTTCCTGTGGCATTTCCTCTGTCCCCCACAGGTCCTCTTACCATAACTAAATTGAGAAATGAGGATTTACTTCAGAAGATGAGTATCAACCATCCACACAGAATGGCCAGTCCAGCAAAGTTGATGTTTCAAAATCTCCACCTAAACACTGGTGATGATAGCTGCAGAGAGAACACTGGCATTGGTACGACAATCTTCCCATCTGATACGGAGAATCTACCTAAGGCAGCGCTGTTGTTACCACTCCAGACGCTTAAGCTGGTTTTGGTATGTCACCAATGTCTCGCACCCATAAAGAAGAGTGGTAATAGCTACTCCACTGTAGACCAGCATCTTAGTTTCCATCCTCAGATCTCTGAAAATAAAGACATGACAAAGCAACTTTCCAAAGAATGTGCTGGCACAACAGATCCTATTTTTGATCTCCACATCAAGATTGGCTCTCTGAGAGAGGTGGCTACTATGGTAAAGAAAATGCTCAGCGTTTTTCAGGGGTTCATAAAGAGCAAGAGGAAGACTAAGGACACAGTAGGCCCATTACTCAATGAGGAGAGAAAGATGGTAACAGAAATGCATCAATGGCTGAAGTGTTAAATGCCTTAAAAAGTTAGGAATGATTAGATGACAACATAGTGAACATCAGCATAAATGGGTTAGGATCACTGCTGCATTTTCTGTTACCGTCTTTCTCTCCTCATTCTGGGACGTATCAGCAGTCGTGTTGTAAACAAGACATGAGAAGTAATTATTTCACTCTACTCTGCACTGATAAGGCCTCAACTGGAGTATTGTGTCCAGTTCTGTGCACCACATTTCAGGAAAGATGTGGACAAATTGGAGAAAGCCCAGAGGAGAGCAACAAAAATTATTAAAGGTCTAGAAAACATGACCCATGAAGAGAGATTGAAAAAAATGGGTTTGTTTAATCTGGGGAAGAGAAGACCAAGCACTGCCTGCACAGGGACATAGGTTGGCTTAACTACGCCACTCAGGGGGGTGGATTTTCATAGAATCATAGAATATCAGGGTTGGAAGGGACCTCAGAAGATCATCTAGTCCAACCCCCTGCTCAAAGCAGGACCAATCCCCAGACAGATTTTTGCCCCAGATCCCTAAGTGGCCCCCTCAAGGATTGAACTCACAACCCTGGATTTAGCAGGCCAGTGCTCAAACCACTGAACTATCCCTCCCCCCACATAATATGCCAACCTAATTTTCTAGTGTAGACGAGGCCTTGGAGTCACACCTAAAACAGTTTGTGTTAGCTCAAGGCTATTTGCTTGCCCTCTTCAGGGAAAACTATGCTATGCCTATGAAAAAAAATACATTTCTTGGTGCTATTTACAGGGGAAAAAACAACACAAAACCAACATGGTTAAGGGATACTTTTTCATTAGACAGCTTAATAATGCCCATCGACTTTAATTGGGATGTTCATATCTTAACCACACCTTTCCCTGTGCTCGGAACAATTCCCCCAGGCCTTTTTCTGTGGTAATTTATATTAAAGGCTCTCAGGGGAAAGATCTTTATGAAAGTAGGACTTCATAAAATTAGTTTTGGATTGATCTGTTCATTTCAGCAGGCATAATCCCTATCTTCTTTTACTCTTTGTCTCATCAATTGGGGCGGGGGATCAATGGCTCTTCTTCTTAGTCTCCAAACGGACTTGTCAAGTGTATCTTTCAACCTGATTCCAACCCTCCTCATGTCCCCCTTCAGCATCTCGAACCATCTTTTTCCAGGCCTTCTTCCTGGTCTTTATCCCACGACTACTAGCTCTTTACTCTCCGGCCAACATATCCCATATCTCATCTCGCTACTCCCTCCGTTTTACCATGATGATAATCTCGTCTTGTCTAAAGGTAGTATATAGAGTGAATATTTTGGGTGTTTTATACCTTCATATTTAGCAACAGAGTGGGAGGAATCTTGAAATCCATTCCCAGTAATGTACTAATAATGGGAAGGATTAGTCGAGGTTGCACCAACATAAAGAATTGGGGATTCTATTTCCAAATCATGTCACCTAGAAGCAGAACTGTAACACTCACTTCAACAGTAGTCTTTTAAAAATGTATTAAACACCCAAAAGGGGTTAACAGAAAAAGGTCATGAACAAGCCATAATCAGAGTCAGTAGTAGCAAAGTATATTGGGTGATAGAAAATATTTCCATAAATCAGGAAAGTGTTCTCTGCAACAAATACAAATATTTACAGCTTTGTCTATACTTTACGTTAGTGCGGACTATCGGATGAGAACTGCAGCATGCACCATACGTGCTGCAGGGCAACTCTCCCATGTGGACGCTGCTGGTGCAAACAAAAATGTACTTAGTTCCCATTAATGTATTTCTCTTCAAACCGGACTACATTAATGAAACCAGGTACCTTTTAGTTTGTGTTAACAGTGGCTATTTGGGGCGCTTACGGTGCAACACTCTGGTGCATGCTGCAATTAACATTCTGTAGTCCCAGCTGTGGGACAGTATGGAGAAGCCCAAAGTCAGAAAGGAGGAAACAGAGAAACAGGCAAGGAAAGACTATTAATTATTGTTTGTGGTCTTCTCTAAAACTAATCTATGCAAAATGGGATGGCATCAGAGAGATGTAAGCCAGTGTCTGTGGATTGCCATAGACAGGATGGACCTCCACCAAAGTTTGTCAGTGGGCACTCTCTCCTTTCCTGACTCAGTCAGGTTAGTTGGCTCCAATCATGCCAGGTGTGATAGCTTGATACACAGTCTTTGGCCTACCAGCATCCTCAAAACAGTAAACAAAAGAAATGGCAGGAAAAATAGTGAATCAAATGACTTCCAAGCACTCACTAGTCCTGTGGAACCCAACAGGGAGATTTTGAAGAGGAACAGAGAAGCCATGGATTAATGCACAGAAGTAAAGGTAGGATTGTTAAGAGCAGGGTTAATTGAGAAAAAAATAAATAAAAATCAAGCTCTTTGTGGACCCGTGTTAGAAAAGTAAAGGCAAGTTCATTCTATCTTTATACTTACTTCTGGGCCTACTTGGCCTCCCCCACTCTGTTATCTGAATGCCTCATACACACACACTAATTAATTTATCTTCCAACTCCCACCCTCTCTCCCCCAAAAAGGTGTCCACATTTTATAGAGGAGAATCTGAGACACAGATGGCAGATGAGAAGTCTGTGGCAAAGTCAGACTAGAACCCTGTTCTCTAGAATCCCAGTCCAGTGCTTTAATCACAAAACCAGCCTACCCACCCATTCCCCGCTCCTTTTTTAAATAGAAAACAATTGCTGTTTGTAGAAAGATGGAGTTGTTGTTTACACAAATGATTGTCCACCTTCAAATGTATATGGCATAAACACTTTCCAGAAAGTTATGTGTCTCAGCATTATTCCCAAACCCTTCAGCTCAGCTGAAATTAATAATTAAAAATATCAAAACACATTCAATTAACTCTGGCACTTGTCCAACTGTTTTCTCCCAAAAACTTTTGCCAGCTGTAAAACTGACTCATGTTATGACCCTGGGACAAATCACTTAACTTGTCTACTTCTTTCTTTATTCACCTTAAAATATGTAATACTTACATGAGTGAGGAGAAGCTTAATTTATATCAGGGGAAGCATTTTTAGACCCTCAGGTGAAACTGCAAAATGCAGGGGGGATAAAAGTAACTTTTAAAAATAAAATAAATGATTTTATTGAAATCAGACATTTTTCCATTTATACAAATTTTATAAATTTATTTTATACAAGTTTATTTTTTAAGAAAATAAGCCTACTTAACCTAAAATTTAAAATTGACAAACTATGTTGAGACCTAAACTTACTATAATCTCCTATAATTATGTAAATTAAATACAAAAAATATTAAACAATATATTCCTGCTGCCAAGTTTAAAGACAATCAAACCACTGAGCTAGTGGCATTCACTGGCTAAACACCCAGAACCAGAGTTTATTGAAGACAAGTGCTAAATCAGCTTTTGACAGCAGTATCCTCTTCCACAGGTGCAGAGAGAATATTTTCTTCATTTTGTTCTGTTCACCTAGTTCAGTTCAGTGTTTAGTTCATGCAAAGTAGAGTTTAAAAAATAACTGATTGGTTGTTGGAAAAAAAAACAAAAACAGGAAATCTTGTTTTTTCTCATGTAGTCTCAGAATAAAAAATGGGTGAGATACATTAGTTTTAAAATCTTGAAGGACAGGATGCTCAGAAGAAAATCAGTTCAGTTCATTAACTACATATAATACTTCCTTTGTTTACTAAATGAATTAGTTTGATCAGAACATGATTTCCATTTGAAAGTATCTTAAAAGTAGTTTACTTTTTAAAAAAATGCTGTTTTTGTGCATTTTAATTTAATTTAAATTTCTATACAAATAGGGTTTGACACAAATCACATCTAGAAATTAGTCATCTAGTGTATAAGAAATGCATCATTCACCATTTAATATATAAAAAGTAATAATCTGAATAAATGTAGGAAATTATCTTAAGTAAATCTTGAATCTTAAATAAATGTGTATAGAGTGCATCCTCCTGATTAGCTGAAAGAAGAACCAAATTTAGCATAAAGCCTATATTTAGCTGCAAATCAACATTTTTAATGGTTACCAACTAATGATAATCAGCCTTTCTTTAGAAAAATAACTAAAAATTACAAAAGCAAAACATTCTGAAAATCAATTATGTAAATCAAGGTTTCCTGATTGTTGATTTAAATTACGATTAAAATCAGTGATTTCAATTACTTTGATTTAAATTAATCCACCCTAGTGACATGAGTGCAAAGTATCTGTTTCTTGGTTTGGGGGAAAATGCTTTGAGATCTGGAGGCATTTAGTTTTTCTCTCTACTTAGAATCATCTGTACCATACATATCCTCCTACACAGAACCAGTTCTACTACCCAGGGATTGGAAGGACTGTGATGTTTGAGGAAATAGAGGAATACAAATCTTCATGGATATCCACTTCACTGGCAGATTCATTACTATACAAATTAACATCCAATAGTCTTGCTGTGTGGAATAATCAATTTCTTCCTCATGAAATTGTTCAGCATCAGCAGACTTAGAGCTTTTTAGCTGCTAGAGCTGGATCAGTTAGTCAATGGTGTGCAAGTTGCAAAATGCTTGCTCATTCTTCTATCGACTGTCATGCTCCAATTTACTCGAACATCTAAAGTGTTAAACATTAAGGAGACAAGGTGCACCTGCTATCTCCAGCAGAGATAGACTGCACTGGATCAGATACTTAAACACTTGCCTGAGCAGACTATTTTCTGAATCTAACACCAAGCACCTGGTTTTCTCAATTAGAATAAAAAAGCCTGACACAGGAAAATTCATGCACACAATTAATTGTGTAATTACCTTCACCCAAGGAAGAGTTGCCACACAGCCTGCCCACAAAGGGGCATTGTGTTGAACAAGCTATGGCAAAACTGGGAAGCAAGGGGGAAAAAACCCAGTCTCTGATTCAGGAAAGCACTTAAGCACATGCTTAATATCCAGGGGTGACCTAAGCCCATGCTTAAGTGATGTCCTGAATAAGGAGGCTTTTCAGAATTGGGGCTAAACAGAGTAAGAAGACCTAATTGACTGCCACCACAGTTTCATCTCTGGCAGAGAGCAAGAACCATGAAGCAACTGGTAAGGAGATGTGCTGCTCATGCATGACTATATATGGTTAACCTGCAGTCCCAAAAATGATCTTGGTGAGGAACTGTGGATTGACTACTAGGAAAAGAGCCACTTCCTATGACTTAGGAAATGACACACAGGGAACAGACAGTGGGAAATGTGTTTGCTAGTGAAGCCTCTGATACACGTAAACAGATGACTTTAGAAAGAACAATGGAAGAAGCCTGACACAGGGCAGAGGCATGAACCACCACAGGCAGGCATGACTGAAGAAGTGCTCTGTGGAGAGTCACAAAGCAAAATGGAAGTGCACAAAGAAAACAATACACATATAAGGCCATATCATATTTTCTCTGGATGTTTCCTAGGCAGGAATGGCATACGGGCAGTTGCTAACAGGTGGTGCTATCTGCTTATCAATTTTACTTTCATTATAGCTCTCAGTGCATTATGCCACTCAGAAACAGAAAAAGCACAAATCCAGAACAACCCTGAATTTTGGGTGGAGGTTGAATTCAAATTCCTGGTTTCAAATCCATTCTTATGTTTTTGCTGTGAGTCAGCTCCAAAAGCAGACAGAGCCTAAACTTAATACAGATTAAAATGCCAGCTCCTCAGTTCGCCTCTGCTTTGAAGATAAAAAGAAATGAACTTTGATGTAAGGATATATTAAATGTTTTCAATATCATATTTAAACACATTCTTCACCTTCACTGCTTTCAAACTAGTGGAAATAAAAATAAACCATTCTAGGGGGAAAAGTCATTTCAGTTACTGTGGAGAGTAGCATGGTGATAACATAGACCAGATTTATGCTCAAATTCCAAAGTTGCCAATACTGATGATCATATCACGAGTCTCACCATTTTTGGCTTTAAAACTCCAACAGTGCTAGATTAATTAGATCGGGAGTCTCTTAGACTTTCAAAGAGTCTCAAATTCAGAAATATATGTTCAATTTGCCTGTAAACCTGTTTTCACCTGAACTTAATAAAGTTTAGAATTAGAGTTGGGTGAATTTTTCATCCAAAACCTTTTTTTGGGGGGGCCACACACACACACACACACACACACACACACACACACACACACAGATTTGGCAAATCCAAAATGTTTTATGAATGTGTGTCAGTCTGCTGAATTGTCCAGGTAGAAAAAAAACTGACTAAAATTAAGAAAAAGTTAAAAAAAATTAGTTCTGATATTTTCAAATTGGAACTTTTTTATTTCAGTTCAAATTACTTTTCATTTCAAAATTTCCTTCAAATTTCTTTCACCATGATGACATTGCTGCCTGCCTCAAACACCTACAAGACTATGTATAACTCTCAGAAATCCACCCTAAACACACTGCCAAACTCATCTATTTCATCCGCATCCACTACAACTTCACATTTGACAACAAACACTTTGTCCAAACTGTGGAACTGCCATATGTACTTGAATGTCTCCCCAGTATGTCAACCTCTTCATAGGCTACCTCAAGAAAGAATTTCTGGAAAAATGCACCACATCCCTTGGCCCGCGCCGCTTCCTGCAGCCCCCATTGGCCTGGAGCAGTGAACTGTGGTCAGTGGGAGCTGCGATCGGCCGAACCTGTGGACGCGGAAGGTAAACAAACCGGCCCAGCTCACCAGGGGCTTTCCCTGAACAAGCGGCGGACTGGCTTTGAGAACCACTGTCCTACAGCATGTTCAAACGCCTTATGATTAACAATGTGTCCCAACTTATATTTAGCTTAGACATTCTGGTTACCTTTCCCAGACCTGAAGATCTCTGTGAAACTCAAAAGCTTCTCCCTTCCACCAGAAGAAGTTAATCCAATAAATATTACCTCCCTTAACTTGTCTGTCTGCCCACCCAACCACAACTGGATGCATAGTAGGGGGGGTGTAGAACTAATGAATGTTGCAGTTTAAAAATTCTGCAACACTTATTCAATAAATTATTTGATAAAATATTCATATTATTCAATCAACTCCACAAACTGGACAAATAATGGGGAAAATATTAATAAAAAT
Source organism: Trachemys scripta elegans (assembly GCF_013100865.1). Taxonomy (NCBI): domain Eukaryota; kingdom Metazoa; phylum Chordata; order Testudines; family Emydidae; genus Trachemys; species Trachemys scripta. The sequence goes on from NC_048299.1 coordinate 134,140,506, forward strand.
CTGGTTTAAAAAAGTCCATAGATCCATGGTATGAATTATTCAGCCAGCGCTAATCCCAAAATCACCAAATTTTGGGAACTTTGCACAGCTTCAGTCAGTTGCTGTTGAATGGTTTGGGGAATATCTATTCTGCAAATTTGCAGAAATAAGTGTCTTCCTCTTTTTCCCTGGGTTCTGACTGCAGCTCCACCTTTCACCCTCCAGGAATTGTGGTATAAAGATGAATGGGGGAAACTGAATAGGGGAAGCTCTGAAAAGTTAATCAGAGAATCAAAAAAAAAAAAAACAGCAAGAAATGTTTAAGTTTTGATTAGTATTTTATAATTAATTTCTTATGCTCCCTGTCAATATCACAAACGATGAAATGCAGGTGTTTGAGTACAGTTCTACTCCCTCTTAATTAAGTACATGTGGTAGGGAATAAGGCCACATTATTTTTATGTTTGAGTATTCCTATTCTATTATGTGTCTGTCACTGTGGTGTCCTGGACAACTTTCCCATTAAAATCTCAGCTCTCTGACAGTGCAGACACCTCAGCTTGCCCTTCAGAGGATGGCTTCTTGGCCTAGTACAAAGACTTCGGGTACCATACACACTCCAGCACTTATCCCAAGGCAAGTACTTTTTTGGTCTGCCTCCAGAGGTATCTACTCTTTCTAGTGGAAGCCGCGATCGGCCAAACCTGCCATGTCAGCAGGTAAATAAACTGGCCTGGCCCGCCAGGGTGCTTACCCTGGCGAGCCGTGTGCCAGAGGTTGCCGACCCCTGATATAAGCACAGGTTTGGGTGGGCCTGCATGCTAATTGGATAGGCTGTGGCCCACCCATAGCTATGCTCTTCTTAAAAAGACATGTGTTTGAGTTTAGGCTTTTGGATGATTTTTTAAAGAGAGACAAGGAATTTTAGATATATTGAGCGTTGAAATACCTTTTAAATGACATATGTCTCTATATAAAATATTAGAACAGTGGATGCGAAAAGGATTACATAAAAAGATGAGCAAAATCTATTTCAACAGCCAAAAGATAGAACTTCTGGTTCAGCAGGTCACTGGATTCTACCTATTTCTCCATATTGTTCAAATATTGAAAAGGAATAATAAGAGACGTACGATTTACAACAAGTAATGTACCTGCTTATCATCACTATGCTTCAAGACATTGTATGAAAGACATAAAAGAATTCAGATATAAATAGGCAGTGAGATTATTACACTTGGAAACTGAATGATCTCCTTTCTGCTCTACACATCATTAAGCTTCAACCAATACATAAAGATTTTCAATGACTGATGTCTAAATCACCAGCATCCTCTTGGGTTATTAGGTGCATAAATGCTTGGTGTGGTAGATTCAGCTTCCACATCTTACCCCTCTCAAGGGTTCATGCATCTGATGTTTTCAACTTCACGAGTGGTACCTCTACCTAGGGCAGCAGAAGACCTACAAACACTGATTAGGGGCAGTATGTCTTGGAAGACCGCACTGATTATAGAGATTTGAGTTTATATGGTTATTTATATTTATAATGTTAATATTGATTTAAAATATGTTTTTGTTCCAGTCTGATCAATTGATCATGTGTAATATTTTCAAAAGTACCTATGTTCTAGGGAAATTTTTACTCCACACCTTGTTTCGTTGTTTGTTCATATTGTGGTATTAGGAGTATAAACATGAATGAGGCAAATTCATGTCTTAAAATCCAAGGAATCTTGGACAAAGAACTTGCTCCCCAGCCAACTCTGTCACACAAAACACCCCTTTTATCTTCCTCTTTCCATTCTACACAGCCTCTCTCAGATCTCACCAATCTGCAACCCAGCTAGCGGTAGAATGGAAATCCATTGCAATTTAAATTGTTGCGAACTTGAAAATTGGGAAAACCTAGCGGTGAGAGAGGAGACTATCCCTGCACTAAGAAGAGTAACTCTCATTCTCAAAATTTTCTGACATCTTTATATTTTAATTCAAATAATCTGTATTAAACAATTTGCTTTTTGGATCATTTTGTTTCCTTCCTCCCATTCTCTCCTTCCCCATTTACTGGAAACTAGAGCTGCATAGAGGACAGACATTCCATTTCGTGAAGCATTTCAAATTTGGTTTTGTTCCAACTCAGAATAAAACCCAAACATTTCTACGTTCATCATGAAGGAAGATTTTAAAAAAAAATTTCATTTCATGTCTATCAGAAGATTTTATTTTCAAAAAATCAACATATTTTGATTTCAACTTTATGTTGTACTATAGAACACATTTAAAAAAATATTCTGAAGAGCTGTTTCAAAATGAAAAATTGAAAAATTTCATTTAGAAACTGGCAAAACTGGATGTTTCAGCCATGTTGGAACTCTCCCCTCCCCTAGTTTTCTTCCAAAAATAAAATTCTGGCAAAGTCAACATGACTTTGATGGAACCCTATATTCTAAAAGAATATGGTTCTCTCAAAGTCTCTTCAGCAAACTCTATTAGTAACATTCCCTCTTGTGTTGCATAAAACCCACTTTAAATTAATTGGCAGTCTGCTACTTTTACAACTAAATTTAACTATTACCATGACCTTGTTGCATAAATAGAGCTTATCTACATTTTCTGGGTTAATCATGGCATTGGTTGTTGCAGAGAAAACAAAGAACCCTCAACAGGTCTTACCAGATGATCAGAACGAGAAATTCTGCTCATATATTTGGGGTCACCGCTTTAAAAAATATATACATATATCCTGCTGTAGATGTGGTGTTTTAGTTCATATTCCAAAACCACTAAGTCAACAAGGTCTTTCCATTGACTTCAGTGTGCTTTAGATTGGGCCAATATATTAACTTTAAAACTTTTTCAGTTCACCAGTAAGCAAAATTGTTTTATAAAGGTACTAACAGGTGGGCCAAAATGAACTAGCTAGCACAGAAGTAGTAGAAGCCAGATATGTAGAAGTTCTTAAAAAGACATCAGTATTTATTTCACCTGCTTGTACCTTCACTTGCTTTCAGTGCCTTTCCCAAAGATTTCCCCATCTTCAGTCTGCCCCATGTACGATCAGAGCTTCCTCCCAACCCTTTCTGCAAAATCCAAGGTCTCCACAAGGAGACAGGCCATCGCTTGTGTGCCCCAGTTCCCAAATTCAATACTTCTTACAGTACAGTCTTTCAAGCAGGAGAACCTTTTCAGGCTTTTACTTGCATGCCCCACTGGTTCAATCTTCCCAGGATAGTTCAGAAAGTACTTTCTACCTTGATGCTTATCTCAGCATTCCCTTAGCAGCACACACTTCTGTATTATAGCCTCTTCTCCTGCCATCCTTACGTGAGCCAGCCAGATCTGGATTATATAGGGTCCCAGTCCTGCCCAGCAAGCTTTGCTAAGGATAAGTAGTTAATTGGAGCCAATTGGACCACACCCTATTTATATTTCCTGAGGTAGTCAGTCTTCCTATAGCTGCTCTTATTAAGTCTAGCTTCTTTGAGGGCTTGCGTTTTTCTCACTGACAGTTATCAGGGTCAAATTCATCCCTGGGGTAACTTTACTAATTGTATACAGTTACAGGATAAAGCTGCTTCATTGCTGCAGCACTTAGGCCTTCTCAGATATAAATAGTTGGTGCCAGTGATCTAAACTACCCATGAATTTTCCTGGATTGGGCACACATAATTGAGTTTCCTGTTACAGCTCTAATTGTTAAAGCAACACATAACACCACATAAAGAATGTTCAGAATTAAAAACAAGCACTATACTTTAAAGCCGTTTTATTGTCTCAGAAAGCCAGTGTGGCATGAACCGCTCTAGGTTCTGGAAATAATTGCTCTGGCCTGGGTTAATTCTTTTGTGAGCTGCTGCGTCTCAGTCTAACTTGTATTTTTTTTTTTTTTTTTTGCCTTGGCTACATTGACCAAGTTATTCCAAATTAGGAGCCTAAAGAGACACTCCTAAATTTATAAGTACATACGTAAATATGTGCCCTCTTGTTCAAAATCACTGAGTACCCTTCAGGTCCCACTGCAGTCAATGGGAAATCTTGGTTTGTTGAATATTTGAAAATTTGAATGTGAGCTGTTGGGTGCTCAGCACTTGAAAAATCTAGCCACTAATTTAGGTGCCTAAATATCTATTTAAGAGCCTAACTTTAAACTCCTGTTTTGGAAAATAATCATTTTATTGTATGATTCCAGGTAAGCACATTTCTACTTTTGGGTAATTATTTTCTCTGATCAAGATAAAAGTCTCTTATAAAGGAAAAAGTATCTCTTGAAATATATAAAAGCCTCTGCATGAATAGAGTGATGGGTAAGTCTGTTGGAGTCAAACTGGAGAGCAGGATGTTCGCACGCATGGAAGAGTTTTGCACTTCCTGTTGAAAGATCATGCAGATATAGCAGCTCTCCAGAGATGGCAGGGACATAATGAACTGTATCTGTTTGCACTCCATTAACAATTCTTCTTATTTATGTTATCTTTTTAGTAAGCGTGATGTTTTACTTAAACAGGAAAATCTGATGAGGTTCAACAAGGACAAGTGCAGAGTCCAGCACTTAGGATGGAAGAATCCCATGCACTGTTACAGACTAGGGACCGAGTGGTTAGGCAGCAGTTCTACAGAAAAGGACCTAGGGGTAACAGTGGACGAGAAGTTGGATATGAGTCAACAGTGTGCCCTTGTTGCCAAGAAGGCTAACGACATTTTGGACTGTATAAGTAGGAGCATTGCCAGCAGATCGAGGGACATGATCATTCCCCTCTATTCAACATTGATGAGGCCTCATCTAGAGTACTGTGTCCAGTTTTGGGCCCCACACTACAAGAAGGATGTGGAAAAATTGGAAAGAGTCCAGAGGAGGGCAACAAAAATGATTTGGGGGTTGGAGCACATGACTTATGAGGAGAGGCTGAGGGAACTTGGATTATTTAGTCTGCAGAAGAGAAGAATGAGGGGGGATTTGATAGCTGCTTTCAACTACCTGAAAGGGGGTTCCAAAGAGGATGGATCTAGGCTGTTCTCAGTGGTAGCAGATGACAGAACAAGGAGTAATGGTCTCAAGTTGCAGTGGGGGAGGTTTAGGTTGGATATTAGGAAAAACTTTTTCACTAGGAGGGTGGTGAAGCACTGGAATGGGTTACCTCGGGAGGTGGTGGAATCTCCTTCCTTAGAGGTTTTTAAGATCAGGCTTGACAAAACCCAAGTTGGGATGATTTGGTTGGGGATTGGTCCTGCTTTGAGCAGGGGGTTGGACTAGATGACCTCCTGAGGTCCCTTCCAACCCTAATATTCTGATTCTATGAGGTCTAAAAGGCACAGCATTAACATCACGTCTTTAGTGCTAATAGAGTGATTGGGTATTTGCATTGGGCCTTTAGACATATTTTCCTCATGAACCCCCAAATTCTAATTCTGAAAATGGATATGGATCTCTGAAAAGAATTCTTTCCTTAACTAGACTTTAAATTTTGTTTTCATTCTCTGCTTAAAAAAAACAACCAAATAATAGTTATCCATTGAGAAAATGGCATTATAAAGCAGTTAATCATGTTTGTGGCAAAAGGAATGCAAAGCCTTTATAATTATCTGAAGAGTTTCATCTAATTGAGCATAGAGATTAAAAAGATTGAGCTACATAAAATGTGCCATATACTTTTTATTACTACAGTCATTAGTGTTCCAAACTTAATGTATGCTTTGTTACCTAGAAATTCATTTCATTTGCATGTTAACTGGATTTTATGCAAGCATATCCTTTCCCTTCTCTTCCTAAGATACTGTGTGGAGGCACTATAGCAAAATACTGAATGAAGAGATTTAAATCAAAGCCACCCACTTAAAGAAGAATTAAAATTCATCACTTCCTGCTAGATAAAATATATGCAGACACATCAAGATCACCAAATGGCATGATCCTGACTCAATTAATTGCTTTATCTACTCTGAAGTGAGTTCTAATAGGTGACAGGCAATTTTGTTCATTTATTGTATTGATTTAAATTTGGTCTCCGAAGGTATCCACCAAAGAAAAGCAACATCTCATTTTCACTTGTATTCTAGCGCAGAGAGGATACAGTGATCAAAAGTAGTCCACATTTTTTTTTTTGATAAAAAGACCCTTAAGAAAGTCATCAAATGCACTAATACATGCTTTGTAAAATATGGACATAAATTAATCTTATATTTTCCCAGAGTCAGCATGCACTTTGTTTCTACTTCAGGGGAAATCATCTGAAAAAAATGAAAATTTCAAAGGCCTTTTATCTCCTGTGCTCTGACCCATTACACAACCTCTGCTGTAGCTTTTAAATCCAATCAATACTTATGTTTATATAGTGTTTCAATTTATGATAGGCACTCCTGATAACATTATTAATTTGAGTTACACAAGTAATCTGTGAATTGGCATTTCATAGCTCTGAATATAAATCATGTTGTTATGAAAGGCAGCTTGCCCTGTATATAATTATTTCTATCTTTAATGAATTTGAAGAAAACGTACACTATTAAATAAAACAACACATTTGCTTATGAAAAGAAGTTTATATAATCATAAAATTATCTCCTCAATTCCAAACAGGCAACTTCTCTAATATTATACACCATTATTTACAGTAATACATATAATTGCTCTGGTTAGATAGTTTATCAATCTTGGAATTTCCATATTAACCGTTGAAATGTTTGCTTTCTTATGTCTTATTTCATGATACAGAGGCATTACAGACTGCATTTTAGTCAATTATTGAACTTCTTCATTGGTTGAAATTACTGGGATTTCAACTCTGTACGATAGATAGTCACCCAAGATACTACACTATAATTCTCTGCCTATTACTTAATATTTACCAAAACAGCTACGCATCCAACAACATGCAACGTGAAGGAATGTACAAAGCATGGTTTCACTTTTTTCTCCTTCTGCCACATTGACCAAACACCAAAAAAGTTTACTCTTTTTTCCCCAAGTTTCCTTTTAACAAAGTTTTGATGGCTTTTTTCACTTTTCTTTTGTACTTCGTTGTCTTTCTGCACATTAACACACTAATTGGAAAGGTATCAAATGAAAATGTGTGTTTGGGGGAATAACTTGAAAGTGTCAGATATAGCATTCTCTCCCCTCCTCACAACAGTGGTATCATGCAGTGTGTTAATTCTAGCTGTAATTTTCCTTCTAGTTAACCTAGGTTACAGTAACACGTTTATTTTTTTTTATACATAACAGCAAATGGAAACAAGATTTTGTTGGTTTCTCCCAGCCACACTGAAGATCACTTCATATATATTGATCATAACATCTTAAGCTTTGAAAATGTGTTTTCAGGGGTGGGATCACATCTGACTTTATTTTTTTTATATTTTTTCTAGACTGCTTTCAAAACACAAGTTGTCTCATTAGTCTTCTATATCAAACCAGATCTTAAGTACAGTTTCTTTCTACCACCAGAAAAAGACAGTAAAATTACATCTTTTGCAAACACAACACACACACGTTTTGACTGGTTTGCCAGTTCACCTAGCACAGCTGTTATCTCCATAATTGGCTAGGGGGGTGTCATACATAGACTGTGCTCTCTTATTGTAGGGGGAAAGAAAAGCGGAGCATGGACAGTCCCACTTTAAAAAGGTACATGTGTAGTTCTGCTGTCTCTGAAAAGTACTGAGAGGAAGGATGGTCTAGGGGATAGGGAACTAATTGAGCTCTCTGGAGAACCACCTTCAATTCCCCACTCTACCACAGACTTCCTGTGTGATCTTGGGCAGGTCACTTAATCTCTCTAGGCCTCAGTTCCTCATCTGTAAAGTGTGGATAATACAGTGAGGGGTGTTATGAGGCTAAATACCCAAAAGATTGTGAGGCACTCAGATTTTATAGGAATCATCTGAAGAGGAAGTAGCATCTTTCTCATCCCTGTCTTATTATTTGAAGTGAGGTGCCACCTAGAGTCTTCAGCCCAATCATGCTTATATATAACTCAATTGGTAATCTATGACTCAAACAACTTACAGTCTCAATAGAAGACAAGGTAGATTCCAGAGAGCGACAGGCGACAGGAACACCAAGATGATTCCAGTGAGAGTGACAACTCAAGCAGCAGTCAGAGCATAGCAGATGCCCAACTATTGTTGAGTGTTTTCTAGATGAGTTTTAAGGATAGATTTAAAGAAAGATAATGTGGTGGCTTTGTGGTCTTTACAGAGATCCCTTCCCACCCATAAAGATAAGCATGGGAGAAAGCATGAAGGAGCTGGCTGGAAAATTTTAAATCATTAATGAAGGCTGGTGTCATTAGTGAAGCAGAGGTAGGGCTGGATGTCTTGATACTATGTAAGAAGAGATATGAAAGAGGGAGAATGAACCATACTGAACTGCAGCCAAGACAGATACAATATTTGAAGTAAGATACTCATCAAAAGTTTTCATTATTTTAAACAATTCTTATTACAAAAAATCAAATCAAGTTAATCCAAAAACAACAAATAAACAAATTAAAAAACCTCAAACAATATCTTGATTAAATTAGACTCATGAGAATCTTACAACTTCGTGCATTTTTACTTTTTCTCCCCCTTCAGCAGATGGGGTGAAAGAACCTAGCCCGAGTTGTAATATAAAATGACATTGGTCATTTCAGTTTTCATACTCCTGACTAGCTTCTATATCAATTTTTTAGGGGAAAAACAGTTTAATTTTTGCAGCTATGATGGGAAATTCCATCAATGAATTTCCCAGTTCCTAAGTGGTCTGAGTCAATGTAGTGCCACTGAAATCAAAAGTTGAGATTGGGCTGGATCTTGAGCTGCTAATGTTTGTAATCCTAAAATGAAGGACATTATGGACTGTAGTCAGATTGTAGCCAGCCTTTTCAGAGGTGGTCTTCCCCTTCCTTGCACTCCCCCTATGCAAGAACTGAACACAGTTCAAAGTGCTTTCACATTTAGTGTTACTTTATGTCTGCATAGACCTAGAACTCGAATGGCAATATGAACTATTAACTATCGTAGACACATGTATAGTGTTTCGCTATCTTAATTAACGTTAGTAACTTGTTCAGTGTCAAGCCTACTTTACGACAAATTGATTGGAACCTGTTACAAAACAAAAATCTCTTCACATTCTTTGATGCTCTTTAAACTTGTTTTAACAATCCACAACACGGTGACACAAAGTCACTTAAACTGCTGTTCTCCAGCAGGCCAGAGTAGTTGTATAAATCTTACACTCCTAGTCTCCTTATTTTAACAGTAGCGGTAAGGCCTCTGTATGTATGGATGAGCTGTGTTTGTGTTTTATTGATCAAACAGTTGTTTATTTGACTGCTATCAAGTGTTCTCATAAGACTCTAATGGGTTTCAACTCCTTTTATTTACTGCCTTTTCCAGTATAGGTGTATTTCATTGAATTATAGTAATATAAGCATGGTTGATTGCAAATATCATCCTTCCTTTATAACTTTACCACTAATTTAAAATAAATCAATATGAATGCAACCCTTTTCCCCCTAACAGGATTGCCCTTAAAGTAAGCTCTGTCATTAAAGTTTACAGTATCCTGCCCAAAGTTGTATCAACTTTTTTCATCTTCCCTTTTAAACATAACTATTTCATCAAAATAGTTTCAGTCTAGTTCCCTATTTTTACCCCTAACTATTATATCTGGCAACATCATATAGTATCTTAATATTAGGTATCTATATTTCAATTCATTGTTTCAAAGTAGGGTAGAGAAAGGGGAAAAGGGAAGTTTCCTTTCTGCTACAGCAACCAGGTGGTTAACAGGTTTCCTGACTTGCCTGTTCTGAGTTGCATTACATACTCTTGTGAAAGGGAAAAGAAACTGTGTTTCTTCAGAGTTTAGAAAGAATGAAGAAACTGGGCTGTTGAATTTTGAGACTCTATCCTTGCAGGTCTTTCTCTTTTATTTTCTGAAAAGTCTTTGTACCTGAACAATTCTTAATAATAATTCATAATTTGGGGCCACTAGTCACTACAACAGACAGCCATATGAAATGGAGGTGATCAGGCTGGAATTCCATTGCTATAGTTTCAGAGTAGTAGCCATGTTAGTCTGTATCCGCAAAAAGAACAGGAGTACTTGTGGCACCTTAGAGACTAACAAATTTATGAGAGCATAAGGTTTCGTGGGCTACAGCCCACTTCGTCAGATGCATAGAATGGAATATATAGTAAGGAGATATATATACACACATACAGAGAACACGAAAAGGTGGGAGTTGTCCTACCAACTCTAAGATGCTAATTAATTAAGAGAAAAAAACGTTTGTAGTGATAATCAAGATAGCCCATTTCAGACAGTTTGACAAGAAGGTGTGAGGATACTTAACATGGAGAAATAGATTCAATGTGTGTAATGGCTCAGCCATTCCCAGTCTCTATGCAAGCCTAAATTGATGCTATCTAGTTTGCGTATTAATTCAAGTTCAGCAGTTTCTCGTTGGAGTCTGTTTTTGAAGCTTTTCTGTTGCAAAATTGCCACCTTTAAGTCTGTTACTGAGTGACCAGAGAGGTTGAAGTGTTCTCCTACTGGTTTTTTAATGTTATGATTCCTCATGTCAGATTTGTGTCCATTTGTTTTTTTGCGTAGCGACTGTCCGGTTTGGCCAATGTACATGGCAGAGGGGCATTGCTGGCACAGGATGGCATATATCACATTGATAGATGTGCAGGTGAACGAGCCCCTGATGGTGTGGCTGATGTGATTAGGTCCTATGATTATGTCACTTGAATAGATATGTGGACAGAGTTGGCATCGGGCTTTGTTGCAAGGATAGGTTCCTGGGTTAGTGTTTTTGTTGTGTGGTGTGTGGTTGCTGGTGAGTATTTGCTTCAGGTTGGGGGGCTGTCTGTAAGCGAGGACATGTCTGTCTCCCAAGATCTGTGAGAGTGAGGGATCATCTTTCAGGATAGGTTGTAGATCTTTGATGATGTGCTGGAGAGGTTTTTGTTGGGGGCTGAAGGTGACGGCTAGTGGCGTTCTGTTATTTTCTTTGTTGGACCTGTCCTGTAGTAGGTGAGGCAATTTTGCAACAGAAAAGCTTCAAAAACAGACTCCAACGAGAAACTGCTGAACTTGAATTAATATGCAAACTAGATAGCATCAATTTAGGCTTGCATAGAGACTGGGAATGGCTGAGCCATTACACACATTGAATCTATTTCTCCATGTTAAGTATCCTCACACCTTCTTGTCAAAATGTCTGAAATGGGCTATCTTGATTATCACTAAAAAAGTTTTTTCTCTTAATTAATTAGCATCTTACAGTTGGTAGGGCAACTCCCACCTTTTCATGTTCTCTGTATCTGTATATATATCTCCTTACTATATATTCCATTCTATGCATCCGATGAAGTGGGCTATAGCCCACGAAAGCTTATGTTCAAATAAATTTGTTAATCTCTAAGGTGCCACAAGTATTCCTGTTCTTATTGCTATAGTTAACAGCAGTGTGCATGATTACAGCAACATGCAGCCTATCACCACTGAGTCTCAGAAAACAGGTTCTCCTAAAAGCTCATACCATAAGCTTTCATAGTTTGAGAAAACATGCTGAATATGGCTTTATGTTTCAAAAGCTATTGAATGTCTGTGCTTCTTCAGAAGACTTAAGAGTGAACAATACAGCCAGTTAAATGGATACAGCTTTCTGAAAAACAGAGATAAAAGGACTCTTAAAAATCCATTTGTATTTTAAAAAAATAATCTGAATTTAAGTACCGTACATCTCTAATTAGAACATTTGCTTCTGGAACAGAATTAAATAGGTCACAATAGCCAGGTAGTTTACTTTTAGCCTTATTATTGAAGAGATAATATGTGCAAATTGCTCATCACTATCAACTTTAAAATACAAATATGTTCCCCATATATTATCTCATTCTGCTAATTTATGTTTGATATATGAAATATAGAATTCTCTGCATATATAGCTGTGGTTAATAATAATTCTGCTGACAATTGCTTATGGCCACATAATACTGTTTGAAACTTTACTAATAACTTTTCTTCTTATTGGAAATTCACTTTTTATATATGTTTTTATTTATAGTATATCATTTTAAAGCATTAAATTCCAGCAATAAAGAGACACTGACAGTAGAGTAAGCTTTATCTAAAGTCACTGTAAAGAAGGATCTCCTAGTGTTAGATTAAATAATGGATGTGTCAGAAAACAGACACCATATTGTGAGCCAATAGACAATTTCAATTATTTTAACGATTCAAGCTATTGGACAGGGGATTTAATACAATGGACTGGGACATCTACATTGCAACTGAAAGCAAGCCAAAGACCATGTTTACTAGCTAACATAATAAAATATTTTAAGAAAAAAAAAAAAGGCATCCCTTTTCTGGAATGAAATACCAGAACAGAATAGTTTTAAAATTATGACTGTTTGCTTTCCTTTTCTGAGGCCTCATTTAAGTTTTATGGTTCCCTGGCTGCTCTTAGTTTCCTTCAACCAGCCAACATTCAAAGTTCTACTCAATATATCAAGAAAATAATTCACATGCATGTGTACACATATGTACATGTGCAAAGGAGCTAATCTGTGCATTTTGCGCACAGGGACCCCTTACTGGGCCCTTTGCACCATGTCAGCCCTGCATTAGTCCTCTCTAGGGGCTTGGAAGCCTAGTGGCTTCTGCAATCAATGCATGTTGTTGTGGGAACTTCATACCATTCCCAAATAGGCTGGTGTGGAAGGCACTGTAGGATCTATTTCCCTATTCAGGTTCTTATAATGGCATCCATCATTATAGTACAGTATATGAGGCCCTACCAAGAGAAGATTACTGGAATCACAGTAGGCCAGTAGGCTAATTCTCCCTCCTGATTTTCTCTGAGAAAATCAGAATTATATTTTAAAAGTAATGAGAGAGAAAGAGAAATCATTTCCTACTACTTACCCATCCCCCCTTTTCACCTCTTTAGCCTCTTTTCCCTTCTTTTCTCCTCTTATTTATCTTTTATTGCTCAAGTTGTGCATGCATGGGAGCACCAAGTCAGAGAAGCAGTTTCATGCTTTGCTCTGCAGAGAGTGAGAGCTATGTTCATTATTATTTTCTCTGGTAATGAGTACCACAGCTCTAGACTTTGTGCTGCAAAAGCACCCTCTCCCACACTTATGAGCATGACCCTTAATATTGGCATATTCATCATTCCTGAAGAAACTAAAGAACTTCAGTTTGAGACCGTACTTCATGGGAAGCTAATGTTGTGAGCAGAAAACTAGGGCAATGCACTCTCAATAACTAGTGTTCCTGAGGAGGCTGGCTGCTTCTTTTGGCAGCTTTGTTAATGTAGGAGTGCTCATCCTCAGATGTAATGAAGCATGGAGGAAAGACCACCATATTCACAATGATAATCAATTGTTTCAGGTTGTCTCTCCTGTGGTGGGTCCCCCCTGGGGTGCCACTTCAAACTGAGTACAGCTGAGACCTCTGTCTCACCAGTATGGGTTCCCTCTTGCACTGTGACAAGCTGCAAAGCCCTCCAAACTTTACTCATAGCTAAAGGATCCCTCTTTGGCAGGGACTTATGTTGAAAGAACTGAGTTTGGTTCCTACTGAAGACCTTGATGTCTGAACACATGCAGCCATGGTTCATACACAACTGCATGGATTCAATGGCCCAAAACCTGCAGGGAGGAGGGGCTACCTTAAAGTCCTGCGGCCTGCCTTAGAATTCTTCCTCCCAAAGTGCTTAGGATTAGATATCTTAGGTAGAGTTTAGTTTTTAATTGTATAATAGCATTTCAGAATCATTAGCATTGTCCATTAACCAAACTTCCTTCAGTTCCATCATGCTGATCAGAGATGCTTGAGAGACTCTTTCCACTCTAGCAAAAATCAATCATTTTTTCTTACAGAGCATTTGTCTGTTAAGCATCAGTAATCTGTTGGGTTTAGTGATCTCCAGGACGGGGTGGCAAATTGTATTTATATGATTTAGTTTTAGTTTTGTTTGTTTATTTAAAAAAAAATATGAAAGCACTTTCATCGTGAATGTATTTCTGGCAGCAATGGTGTCAATAGCTTATAGATTTCTTGTTTGGTACCTTTGCACAATTCAAATGTTTTTGGAACAACATCTAGCTGCTGCAGTAACAGGTGCTGAATAAATAAATGCAAAAAATACATTAAATTAAGCTACCGATAGACTGAAATCCTAAACATACTGATAATGTGCTTTAGCTGGTCTCCTTATAAGAGCTACTATTAAATATATTTATATCCTTTCATTTCCTGTAGGGGTAAAAAGTAAGTGCTAAGCCACACGTGTACATTTTAATAATAGATATAGATGATCCCATAAAAAAACATAGTAGGAAAAATGTCAGTTAGTGGAGTGTCAGTCTTTTTTGGGTGGGGGGGATTCTTTGACAAATCCAAGAAATGAATTCCTTGTATATTTCATTCCATGATTTTTAAATAGATTTATGACTTGTGAGAGCAACTCAATAACTGGAAATTTTGCTGAATGCAGGGATGCCCTGCTATAACACAGCTGCTAAAGAGGAAGCTTTGATTTTCCATTTAGATTACTTGGTTGTCTCAACAATCTTCCCCCACCACACTGGGAAATCTATAAATGTGTAGAAGAGTCTCAAGCCTTGGCCTTGAGGACCCTTGAGGGATCAAGAGTATGACTCTCCATATTTTTGCTTTCAAAATGTCAATACTATAGAGAGAAGTGACCACAAATCAAATTGTACCACTCAGCCACCATAGCTTACACTCCTGAAAAGATTGCCAAGACCACCTCTTTCAGATAGCATCCGATAAAGTGCTTAAGTTTTTCAATAAGATACCTTATGCATTGTAGATCCATCCACACTCTTTGGTTAAAATTAAGCCATTCAGATATTTCAGTCTGCACCTTTTGAAGACATCACAACAGTGGTGGATGACATTTTCATAGATACACATGCTGTACAGAGAGGAGGAAGTGGCCCTCAATACCTTCACAGAGTAGTATGGAATGACCAGATGTCTGGATGAGTTCAACAGCAGATAAACACCCAGTATAAAATGGCACATAAAACAAATATCAGTATCTGAGAAGGTAATTAGGAAAAATAAAAACTTTAAGATTATTAAAAAGTTATTCAATAGCCTTCAGTATAGAAATTGTCAGTTACCTATTCTGTGCTGAGATTCACAAACGCAATATCTAAAGATATTGTATTTTACAAAATATATTTGTCACTTCAAAGAAAATTGATTCAGTACTGGCAAGGAAAATTGTGTGTGTACACCGAATATGGTATTTTGAAAAAAATACCTAAGTCACTTAAGAGCACAAGTCCCATTGATTTCAAATTGCAAACTTTCATGCAGTGTAGTATAGCCAAGTTGAAACATTTCTGCTTTCAAGACTTGTGGAAGTTCAATATAATACAAGGTAATGTTGGGTGCAAATACAACACAGGCAACTTTCTTATCAGTTTTGTGTCTGGGATTGTGTTGCTGTCATAGTAGGTGTTAATGAAGCCCTAGACTTGTGCTTTTCAGCATAGATGAGCATTTTAGTGTGAAAATGCTTAATAGAAAAAAATCTTTATTTAGAAATCTCAAATTCTACATTTAGGAATCTAAAGAAATTAGTACAAAACATCCACTTCAGCAATACAAGACAAGGGAAAGAAAGAACTAGCATCGTGTACATAAAATTCTGATTATTATAAACAACTGATTTTTCTTTTAAAATCATAGTTTAAATATAAAAATGTGGTATACTTTATTTTAAATCATAATTTCTATTGACCCTGCTTTTTTGTCCTTTCTAGTATTTGTAGTAGAGATGGTAGAAAACTTAACCTGAAACTTCAAACTTTGGGAGACTTGAGATCAGATGTAAACTTCATGGCTGTGGCCTCTCACTAATAAATATATGTGTTATTCTTTATGCTCAAGAGGAGCTCCCTGTAAAGCCACATCATTATCCAAATTCAAATTCACCTCTGCTATAATGCATACAAAACACTAGACAATTGCTAAACATTTGTGTCCTGATCTAAAGTTAATTCCGTCAACTGATAGATTCCCATTGACTCCATTGGGTTTCAGGTCAGACCCTGTGAAATGAACACCACTTGTTAACACTTATCTCATTGTTTCTATGTGCTCTCCCCGTCTTTATGTGGCACTTACCTATAATTTCATCTCATACTTTGTAAATTCCTTGAAGCAGAGGCTGTTCTTTTGTTATATATGCATACAGTGCCTATCATAATGGTGCCTTGGTCCCTGACTGGGGCCTTTAAATGCTACTACAATACTAAGAAAAATAATATATTACTTCTGGACCACAGTTGTGATAAGCTATCTATACAAGCTGTACAATAATAACCCAGGTGGTGAAAAAACAGGATACTTACAGTTTACTTTCTAACCAGGTCTCCTTTCACGTATCAAAGTGCAAGCTACCAAGTTAAACAACATAAAGAGATTATATATATATATATAAATGATAAGATTGATCTGTTTGGAGCATGTGGAGCCATTGTTATATGAGTGGTGATTACACAATCCATTTTAGTCAACCACTAATAGCTATAATGTTTAATATTGTGAAAAGCACAATTTTTCTTGTAGTTTTTCTTTATGAGTTACGTTGTCATAGATGGTGGCATCTTCAAGCCTGAAAATATCAGTTACAAGAATCTTACTAATAGATTGACTTCACCATTTTGACCTCTTAGTCAACACCCACATTTCTCCTGAGGAAATACAAATTATGTGATCCCAGACATCAGTTTACACATTTATAACGATGTTCATTTCCAGCAGGACTGATAATGGACTTGACATTTAATTGTAGTTCCTTCCTTTGGATATTTTAAAGTCATCGCCTTCAGATTACATCACAGAGAGAATATATACAAGAGAGTACATGAATAAAATTTGAGAGCAATACAAACTGTGGATATACTAGCACTAAGACAAAAAAAACAATGTAACAAATATAGAAAAGTAATTGAGGTGGCCATTTCTGGTCTTAATCCCTGGTACTTCTATTGATACACAGGGATTTGACAGAATTGCATTTATTTAATGAGAACAAGAATTATCATACTTGATGAGAATTCTGATTTCTCTGGTTTGTTATCCTGCCTGTGGCAATGACTAGTACTTGTGCTTCAGAGGAAAGCAAACCCTCCCCAACATACTGTATTTAGCCAATCATATTGCAAATCTTTCAGTGGGCTGTGTGTATATTCATAAGGAAAAGTCCTTTCCAAATCCCTGAAGGCAATTTGGCAATGCTTTGAGGCATGACATTTGGTTTTCCTTGATCTGACAAACCTTGCATCTTTTTTCTGACTAAGACACAGAAAGAAAATTTCAATCTCACATATGAGCTATATGCAATGTTTTAGCCATGTTGGTCTGAGGATATTAGAGAGACCGGGAGCTGTGGCAGGGGTGAGGTAATATCTTTTATTGGACCAAGAGACACAAGCTTTCAAGCTTACACAGACCTCAAGAAGAGCTGTGTGTAAACTTGAGAGCTTGTCTCTCTCTCTCACCAAAAGAAGTGTCCAATAAAAGATATTACCTCACCCACCTTGTATCTCTTATTAGCTACAGTTGCTTTCTGACACACTGAGATAGAACAACTCCACTTACATTTATTTTAGACATAGACCTGAACCAAAATGGTGGATCCAGACACTCCACAAAAGCTTGAATCTGGGTCCAGATTCCAATTTTTAAATTAATCTTTATTTCTGAAATAAACTGGATTAAAAACCTTGATTTAATACAAGCATCAGATTTTTAGAAGTTTGGCTTCTAAACCCGTTCTGACTTTGTGGCCCATCTTTAATTTATTTGTTCGCTACACAAAGATATTCCTTGCTGGCTATTTCATTTATTATGGGCTCAATTGTTATGGGACTAAACTAGTTATGTAGAGGAGGGAGCCCCTGTCATGGCCAGTAAAGCCTGGTTCAGTGATGACTTTGAGCCTATTGCGGAAAGAGGCTAGTGGAGAGCAGGGGCAGTGTGCCGTATGTTACCTGCGGGAACAAGTGGACAGAATTATGTCTGACAAGGAACTAGCTGGGCAGGAGGAGGAAATACACTGTGCATATAAAAGTACTCCTCCTTTCCCCGCGTGACAGGGCACCCCACCTTCCAGCTTCATTGTTCTCACTCAGACTGCTGAGAGAGCTTCCTTTTGCAGATATCATAGAGTAATTTATCTACAGTGTTTCACCATACTCATGTAGCCATACTGTTTACAGAGTCATTCAGCATAAATAACCCTTCTCCCAATGGGTGGGGTTGGATGAGGCCTCTCCACAGAGACAGCTACCAAGCCCCAATTTGATCTGGTAATCAGAAACTCCTCTCCTTAATTAGGCCTTCCTGGGAGGTCTAACTGGTTAAACAGTGATCAGTGTGGGTTCAGTTGCTGAATCCCAGCACTCTGACACACTGTGGAACAAGAAAAGAGCAGGGTGGGAAGTGTGTGTGTTTATGCTATAATTCTTTCCTGATACGCTTCCAGGGGCAATGTAGATACCAGATGCCCCCTGTACAAGGGTGAGCCTAGCACTGAATACAGAGAATCATAGAACTGGAAGTGACCTCGAGAGGTCATCTAGTCCAGTATCCTGCACTCAAGGCAGGACTAAGTATTATCTAGACCGGAGGTCGGCAACGTTCGGCATGCGGCTCACCAGGGTGCTTACCCTGGCGAGCTGCGTGCCAAACGTTGCCGACCCCTGATCTAGACCATATCTGACAGATATTGTCCAACCTGCTCTTAAAAATCCCCAGTGATGGAGGTTCCACAACCTCCCTAGACAATTTATTCCAGCGTTTAACCACTCTGAAAGTTAGGAAGTTTTACCTAATGTCCAACCTAAACCACCCTTTCTGCAATTTAAGCCTATTGCTTCTTATCCTAGTGTAAAAGGTAAGAAGAGCATTTTTTCTCCCTCCTCCTTAGAACAACCTTTTATGTACTTGAAAACTGTTCCCTTGTCACCTCTCAGTCTTCTCTTCTCCAGACTAAACAAATCCAATACTTTCAATCTTCCCTCATAGGTCATGTTTTCTAAACCTTTAATCATTTTTGTTGCTCTTCTCTGGACTCTCTCCAATTTGTCCACATCTTTCCTGAAATGTGGTGCCCAGAACTGGACACAATACTCCAGCTGAGACTTAATCAGTGCAGAGTCCTTGAGGCCATAAGATCACCATCACTTAAGTAGAATTACACAGTGAAACTAGTGGTGTTAACTAAAAACTGATGATTTGAGCCAGACTAGTGGTAGCAAAAGTGACCTATTGAGTTTTACTAGCATTAACAGGAAGAAAAGGTGCATTTAGATATAACAAAGTTTGAGTATTTTAAATAGGAAACATTATCTTTAAAAAAAAAAAGCTTTCCTTTGTTAGATAAGTTGCTTTACACCTGTATTTTTACATTGAGTCACTTCAGCTGGCTATTTAGGTTAGTGAGTCTGACTGCATCTTATTCACAATCATCACTGTCCATTTTCTGAGTTCTGCAGTGAGCTCTGGAAGAATTATACAGAGACAGAAGTCACCAGCTGCATTCTCAGGGGGAAAAAATAATTTCAAGCAAATTATAAGCAAGTCCTCTGACAGGTTCATTATAAACCTCTTTGTACTTTCGATTTATTAAACTGTCCTACTTCATACTGTGACAACCATGGAAAAAAGGAGGAAGAAAGACTAGAAGAGTTTTATCGCTGATCTAGAACGAGGGACTGATATTTTTGTAAATGGATATTGATGTACATAGTTAGGCCTCTAGCAGTGGAGGTTACATTGGTATCTTGATAAGAATTATTACTAAATTATTTACAATAAAGAAATAAATTAAATGACCATGTCACCATTTCCTTGCAGTACACTGACATGTGATGAAAAAGCCAATGGGGAAAGGGCAGGGGAAAGACGGGATGCATATTAGGGACTGAGACCAGATGTAGCATAGTTGCAAAGCAAATATTTCATATGAATATTAAGGGCTAGGATTTAACTACATGCCCACGTAAGGAAGCAAGAACTCCCGTGCCCTCCTTAAAAATTTACCTGAGCTACCCAACCCAGATATTGCATTCACATTCATAGGACTAGAGCTGGTCAAAATGCAAAATTTCTGTTTTACAGGTAATTCCAATATATGTATTTTTTTAAAAAATACATTAGCTCCAAATTGGAACAAAGTCAACATTTTAAAGTTTCACATGAAACAATTTTTTTCCCCGAAATGTGTTTCAGGTCAAATGTTTCATTTCAATTTGGACCTTCTCAAAAATATGTCTTTAATTTTATACTATTTTAATTTTAATATATAAAATATACTAATATAATTACATGATATAGTATAGAATTGCATACCATATATTATAATATAAAATATTGGATGTATACAATAAAATACAAAATTAAAATACCCTATAAAATAAAATATTTTAAAAAATTACCAGCAACTTTCAAAAGAAAATCTTTCCAAAACAAAACAAAAATAAAAATTGTTCTCTTCTGATTAGGTAAAAACACTTCTTTATGGTCTTATTTAAAGCTTCTTTTTAATTTTTTTGACATTTCCCTTGAATGTTTTGATATTGATCAACTGGCATTTTCCAATGGAAAAATGTTCCATCAGAATTTTTTTTTTTTACCAGTTTACAAAGATATAAATTGGGGATAATTGACTGCTTAATTCTCCCCTGATCTTAGTGGTTAGAGAAGAGAGTAGAACAGAGAACATGCAGAGTCTTGGCTCTAGTTATCCCTTTTACATACTAGGCAGAGAAGCTTGAGTCGGTGCAGGATGGACAGGCCAGGGAAACAAAGGAAGCAGGGGAGCAATAAGGTCTCAGAGAGATGTTTCTGAATCATGTCTTCCAGTGCTAATACTGGGATGGTGCACCACCGTTAGACTGTGCCTAGAATCATAATCCAGCCCTAAATATTTACTGGCGGGAGGATGGGGGGATGGGGGGGGGGAAAGGTGACAATTATAAAACTTTACAATGGTTCTTTTCTAAATGCAGAGGGTATAATTAGTAGATTCACTAAGATCTACTAAGATTCACACATGTTTGAACCTCTCCTTCTCTCTGTCTGTGGCCCCTTACTGGGGATGCAGATTATTAAGAAGCAAAATCCTTTAGATTGATAGTTCCTGCCAATAACATATTACTGGTGATATCCATGAGTTACATGAAGACTGTATGATAAATTGCACTTCTGATGCAAGTCACTTGCACTTTGCCCACTATCCCATCTCCACCAGGACTTATTCTAGCATTCTAACCCCCCCCCCCCCCCCAAGGAGTTTCAAACACCTAACACTTTTTCTGAATATCTTTCCACAAACATATTTCTCTCCTTCATTTCAATTAGATTCATAGAGTTTAAGGTCAGATTAGCCTGTCCTCCTGTATATTGCAGGCCATTCTATTTCACCCAATTACCCCTATATTGAGACTAAAGACTCATATTTGACTAAAACATAACTTTGGCTAAAGCATACACATATATATTACAAAATCATAAATATGAAACTTGCCATCACTCTGCCCTGGCCAGAGGTGCTGAACCAGTGATTATGATGTAATATCCTTTGAACAAAAGTAGTTAAAATTAATGTTTTACAATCGCCTTCTTATGGGGGACCCCTGAATTGGTATATTACATCAACCTTTATCCTGAAACAGTCTTTGCTAAGCATGTCAGGTGCCGCATAACTCAGGAAACTGCTGTAGCTGCTGGGCGCTAATGCCCTTGCACTTTGTGGGTCCCAACGTACATGCTACCAATTGCTTCCAACTACAACACTCTTACCATGGCCTCCAACCATCCTGCCTCCCTGACCAACTACTCAACTAACTCACTAAGCCCGGGTGTACAGTGGAATCGATCTAAGTTACGCAACTTCAGCTACATGAATAACGTAGCTGAAGTCGACGTACGTAGATTGACTTACCATGGTGTCTTCATCACAGTGAGTCGACTGCTGACGCTCCCCCGTCAACTCTGCCTGCGCCTCTCATGGTGCTAGAGTACACAAGTTGACGAGAGAGTGCTCAGGGGGTTGATTTATCCCTTCTAGACTCGATGCGATAAATCGATCCCCGCTGGATCAATCGCTGCCCGCCGATTCGGTGGGAAGTGTAGACATACCCTAACTGGTCCTCGTATTGGGCTAGAACTTTCCCTTCCTCCTGACCTATCACCCTGCAGTCAGAAGTGAGAAGAGTGACAGATTTACCCTTAGACTTACAATGCGGCCCTCTGCTGTCCTGTGTCTGCTCAACCAATTCATTACAGAATCACTCGAGAGTTGGGAATCTCCCACTTTCAAAAGACAAGGCTCAGGTTTTGCTCTGTTAACACAGGAATACAAGCAAAGACACAGTTGCTAGGTAGCTTGGGACTCTCTCCTGGGAAAGAGTCTGTTTTCCCTTTCTAATTCACTCTAGTAATGATGTCAGGAGGAAATATCCACCTCCCAGATGGAAGAAAAGTGATGGGTTACAGAGAGTGGGCAAGAGAGTTATAGGTTAAAGAGAGAGACAAGGGCAGAACCAATGAGCGAGAGTGAGGTGTAGATGCTGGAGTTGCTCCTGCTGGGCCTGACCTAAACATGGTCTTTCCCCACCAATTTCTTCCTCATGGTACTTAAACATTTCCCTTCCCTCCTTCCTGCAAGTAAGATTCAAAATGGCTTAAAGGTTTACAAGGTTGAGCTTGTAAGCACCAAACTATTTAAAACATAAGAAGTCTTTCAGTAGTATATAAAAGACATGGTTTCTAACGCTGAGCCCTTTCTCCCACCTCTCTGTTAACAAGGGACTTTCCACAGTCATCAGCAATGATTCCAGGTCTCGTGCCAATGCCATATCCCCATAGTCTTGGTATGTGCTGAAATTTCCAACTTAAATTCCTTGGACAGGGTTCTTATCTTTTTGTCACCAAAAAATGAGCCAAATTTAGCTCAGAGAGCACTAATAAAAACGACATTGGGTCTGTAGAACTCCACTGGAATCTATTGCTGGATATTGGCCCAGAAGAACTCCATCGACCTCAGTGAAATTCTACCTGCCCAATGTCTATTGTTAGTGCTAGACCAAGTCTAAGTAATGTACACAGGCCGCAATATGTGCCTGATAATATTCTCCAGTAAATACAATTTATAAGACTCTGCCATGTATGAGGCTGTAGTAGTCATGAAACATGTTGCTTGCTGGATTCCTGAAAACCTATCCAACATATAATTATAACACATCTGTTCTGAAGGAGTGAAATATTTCTAAAAAAATACTTTCTGACTGGCCGTTTCATCTCTTTACCATAACATCCAAGGGTTGTCAACCATTGATGCAAAACTACAAATCTGTCTGGACATTAATGCCTGACCCTCTGGCAAGGTTATATCCTTTCTTTGCAGGAGCCTCAACAGATCACTCAGTTCAGACACAGCATCAAACATTATTCCTAAATTGTGAACAAACTCTGCTGAGGTCGAAGTGTGTACCCTAACACAGTCAGCTTTGAGAAAATGGTAGTATAGGATTATAGAGACTATTCTCCAGCACACTTTTTGTGGATCTTTTATAAGAAGAAATCCAGATGAATACTCAGAATCTTGTGAATAGTTGTTTCTAAGGCACTTTCAGTATTTCAGTGCTTGCAGATCTAAGATGGCCAGGTAGCTAATAAAAGTGCTGGGATCTGTATCCACAGGACTTTCTCTTAGTGTCTAGTCCTGTAATATTTGAACTGGAGTATTAGCCTCTGGGGTTGTAATTTAATCTAAATGGCAGAGTAATAACAGAAAATGAGCCCTCTTAAGAATTTATTATTAACAGATCTATTTTCTGTGGGAGATATAACTTCTCAAGGGGTAATATAGCACGTGGATGTGGTAGTGGAGTGAGCCATGTCTCTGAACCATGAGCTCTTATCTTTGACTGCAAAAATATCTGATAAAATGACCTGGATTCAGTACCATAACCAAGCAGGTGGATTGCCCCCTCTGAAATAAAAGAAATCCAATTGCTCTGTAGCAACTCCTATAATTGTATCACATCTCAGACAATTCAAAAAACCTGCTGGCCTCCCTGCATCTGTGCTCTTATCCAGTTGAATGAAACAGCCCTTGCCACAGCCCAATTGCACATTATTTGGACTGGTTGTTGCTTCATTCTACCATCACTGATGGTGTAGCTTTCATCTCCTGACTATTTAATAAAACTGAATGGTTAAAAAGAAATCTCATACTGATTCCTAGCTGTTGTGTGTAAGTACAGTAGTGGCACTGAAAAGCTTGTCAGTTTCACTGTAACGCTATGTCTACAGTGCAGTCATAGGGTGCAATTGCAGTTTGTATAGTTTTTATCTAGCTAGCTCCGGCACCAATAGCCAGTGAAACCATAGCAGCTGGTGCTTTAGCACAGCCTGGCTGTGAAAAAAATTACCCAGGGTTCCAGTCAGACTTGTATAGCCAGCACAGAGGCCCATGGTGCTGCAGCTTCATTGCTCTGGTACCTCAAGCTAGCTAGAATAAAACTACCTCAGGGTGTCTATATGTGCTGAAGTCCCAACCTGTGACTGCAGTGACTAAGATAAATAGATCATGGTACTTCAATAGTTGCAGTACTCCTTTGTATTTTCCTATGCTATTGCTTACAATAGGAATAGCTAAACTTACTATTTGCAGTATTCGATTTTTCAAATTAAATGCAAACCCGATTTAGTTATCTAAGACATATGGAATATTTTCGAGTGGCACCAGTGCTCATGTTCTTTAGAAAAGCTCATGCTATGTTAAGTCATTTCAGGTCCCACATGACACTCAGATGCTGCAATTCTGTTAGAGGTCAGTGTTTTTGTTTTTTTCTTCCTGTTCTGCATTGCCCCAGAGTACAGTTAGTTATTTCATGTTCTATTTTAACCTGTTTTGAAAATTCAACAGATGTTTTTTCAGCTGCAAGATGGGATTTGGATGTTTTGCTGTCATGCATGTTCCCCCTTCCACACACAGACACCCCATGACAGCTGCTGCACATTTTTATTATCTCAAATGACAAATAGCTCAGTTCATCCACACAGGAGAATGGCCCATAATTTTTCAGGTCGTAAATTTTTCACCCTTCAACATGTGGAACAGTCAGCCTGATAGTTCGCCACAATTAGCTAAGGGAATTCTGCAGGTTTTTGGAGGCACTGGATAATGGTCCAGCAATCTGGGGCAATGCAGCAGTTTTCTGCATCCACATAAGGGAACATATATCTTTGCTGTATCTTCCAGTAGATGAAAAAAATCCATTTTTTTCCCTCATTGTACCATCTGGCTGTTCATATTTCCAGCCAGTAAAAGTGTTCATGTGTTCAGACTGATGGAACTGCATAACCAAAAAAACAAAACTGTTACATTTTGTTCTCTTTAGTCACAGCTAAGTGAACCAATTCTCCGAACAGGACTGCCACAACAATCTACAGATAATAAAAAACATGAATTCTACATTGCTGGATGCAGCATTTTAATATGTTTTCCTGAACATTTGATGAACAACTTGATTCAATGATTCTGACTGAAGTCTAGATTTGGATTATTAATTATTATTATTAACAAGTATTATTGCAGCACCTAGGAGCCTCAGTCCTGGACCAGGATCCCTTGTGCTAGGTACTGAACAAACAAAACAAAGAGATAGATTGTAAGCCTTTTGGGACAGGAACTAAGTACAAGACAAGAGATAAACAGAAGGATACAGGCAGGCAGGCAGGGGAGTACAAGGAATCAACATAACAGGCCGTGGTCTCAGAACACCATCAGCCTAACCATTGTCACAGTTTTTTTGTAGGGATCACAGCAAAGGAGAGTTAGTTTTGAGGCAGGATTTGAGGGTAGATATTGAGGTAGCTTTGCACTTGTTTAAGGGAAGCATCTCCCAAGCAGGAGGGGCAGCATGGGAGAAGTTAGGGCTATTAAATTTCTTTCTAAGCAATGGTTTGAAGGTAACTAATAATGTGCTTGTCTTCTCTTTAAACTATCCCCCCATTCTATCTCATCCGCAGTTGCCTCCTCCCTCTTCCAGAACCTTTCACCTATTTTATTTCCCATGCTGCCATCCAACATGTCCCCCCATTGTTTGTTTCTGCTTCTACCTATGCCTGTCCTCCAGCCTCTGCCCTTCTTGAACATGAACGGATGGTAGCACTGGGAGGAATATTTTGGGAAGTTTCCCCCACGTGGACAAGGGTTGACATTCTGGCCCCATTGACGTCAATAGCAAGGCTTCCATTCATTTCAATAAAGCCAGGATTTTATCCCAAGTTTGCAAGTGCCTTCAGCACATATTGTTGCAATGAAAACTTTCTGACTATGAATTGATGCATTGCTGTCTTCCTGAGGTTGTAGATCCTGAAGACTTAACTCATTTTAGGAAACTGGCCTAGCTGATGTACTGATATGAGATGTTTAAGTATCACAGGAATTAGGGGGACATTTGTGCTAATAGGTTTGAAGCAGAATTCCCCCAATGAGATACAAGGAAACCTCTTTAAAAAAAAAAAATCAAGGTGCAATGTGATTCTAGAAATGAGAATGATTTATTGGGAACATGTACAACCTATAGACAACAGGCTGCTTATGATTTAAACTTTCAGAGGAGCAGGATACTGCCAAGTATAGCCATTAAAAACCGTTTGGGTATGTTTAGGGCCCTACCAAATTCAGGCCATGAAAAACACGTCACAGACTATGAAATCTGGTCTCCCCTGTGAAATCTGGTCTTTTGTGTGCTTTTACCCTCTACTATACAGATTTCACAGGGGAGACCAGCATTTCTCAAACTGGGGGTCCTGACCCAAAGAGGGTTGCCAGGGGGTTGCAAGGTTATTTTAGGGGGTCACAGTATTACCACCCTTACTTCTGTTCTGCCTTCAGAGCTGGGCGGCTGGAGGGCAGTGTCTATTGGCTGGGCACTCAGCTCTAAAAGTAGCACCCTGCTGGCAGTACAGAAGTAAGTAAATAATACAATACCATGCCATCCTTATTTCTGCACTGTTGCCTTCAGAGCTGGGCGACTGGAGAATGGCGGCTGTTGACTGAGCGCCCAACTCTGCAGGCAGCAGCAAAGAAGTAAGAGTGGCAATACCATATTATTTCATCCCATCCTTACTTCTGCGCTGCTGCTGGTGGCAGCTGTGCCTTCAGAGCTTGACTCCCGGCCAGCAGCTGCCACTCTCTGGCCTCCCAGCGTTGAAGGTAGTGCTGCCATCACCTGCAGTGTAGAAATAAGGGTAGCAGTACAATTCCTTTTTGGGTCAGCACCCCTACAATTAAAACACCCTGAAATTTCAGATTTAAATAGATGAAATTGATCAAAATGGACCATGAATTTGGTAGGGCTCTAAGTATGTTTAATAGGTTGAACAAACCAGGAGTTTCTGCACTAGCCTGTTAGAGAAGCTGATAGATGTGGAATGTGCCTTCTAATTCTTCATGGCCCACTCCTTTCTTCAAGGCTTATCCCTCTTTACTGGCCTCCTCTCTTCGTAAGTCTAAAGCCACATATTGCCTTTCAACATCTAACAAAATATATTTGCAGGTACTGAGAGCAGAGGAAGGTCTGGGTGCCTTCACCTGCAGCTGCCAGGGAAAGTGAATAAGTAGAAGCCTTTGTGTTATGCTGGCGGGCAGATTGGAGAGTAGCCATCACTGGGTGAGCTGGTGGGAAAAAAACAAGTGGTAAGCGATAACAAGGGCAACAGATAGCATGAAGAGAAGGAAGTGAGGGCCCTTGTTGTTTTTACTGCAGTAGTGCCTACAGACCAGAAATGCAGATTAGGGCCACAATGTACCAGGCGCTGTACAAATACCACTGATGGCTCCCTCCCTCAATCTAGGATTTAGAGAACATACAATGGATGAATAAACAGATAAGCTGGAAGAGAGAGGGGTGAGAAGCAAAGTAACAGACAATTGCATTTGCACAAGTTAGTAGTTACAGTGGTCTCATTAGGTGCGTGGTAGTTGTGGTACTATAGGTTAATGTGCAGACAAAGTGAGCATGGTTAATGGAATGGGCATGCTAGGAAAACAATCAACATCAGTATTGCCACAAGTATGCCCTTCCCTTCCCCAGGCATATTCGGGCAGAAGAGATGATTGAAGAAGAGCCTGAAAGGAGCTATGTGAAGAAAAGAAAATATCCAAAAGAGGGACTGAGCTCTCGGCAAGAGCAAGTTTGTAATTTTTGGAAAAGTTTCTTTGGGGGGGGGGGGGGGCAGTGAGGGGCAAACTAAAAAATAGATATCAGAAGAGAAAGATCTAAAGTGTGACAAGGGGTGGAAGGAAACACATTGGATGGTCAAAATACTCTAAAAATTAAAAAAGGCTTTGTGCATTAAGAGCTCCAATTAAAACTCTTTGAATCTACGCAATTATTTATGTAAGTTAGGCACAGGTTCCTGGCAAGTTGCCAACTAAGGCTTCAGTGCTGCAAATTTCTCCACCATTGCTTTGAATGGGTAGTTTAATTTTGTTGATATCTGCTCACTTCCCTTGGTGAATCCAAAAGTAAAAAGCAAATCAGTTCAAGTTATTATTTACAACTATTACTTCTAATTAGCTCATAGAAATGCATGGTCTCTTTCTATAAACCATTTTCCTTAGCTGGTTCAGTAAAAAGATAATCATGTAGTTTATAAGATTCAGGGTGTAGCCACATATTCACAACAAACTTTAAGCTATAAATTGTGTTAAAAGCTATTAAGGCTTTGATTTAGCAGTTCCTCCTTAGTACCACCATTGATCACTTGGACCATTAAATCACTGAAGTCTCAATTGGAAATCTCAAGAAAAGATATTATGCAGCCTGTAGCCTTACCTTTCACCTTTATGAAATGGCTTTTCTTTAAATGTTCATATAACTGTTAAATGTGGTGTTTCTTGGTGACAACAAGATGACATCTGATTTATAATAGATTGTATTTCAGTGAGGAGAACAAAAATAAATCCTATAGTATCATCTTGTCTTCATCTATCTCTTCTCTTCTTTAGCAATTCACATGCATGTCATAAAGGGTATGTATTTGCCATCACATGGAATAACCCCAAACAACTATCTGTATTTAATTAAAGTGCTGTATTTCTTTGGATTAATCCTGAATCACACAAGTTTTCCTTAGAGAAGTTTTTGCTGGACATTTCAGAACAATCGATTGCAATTGATTCACCTTGTTAAAAAAGTAACTGACATATATATGCCTCTTTTTGGTCATTAGAATGGGGACAAATAATGGGAAATATTTGTCAGATACTTTATTTGAAAAAATATTGTGACATTTTCTAAATGAAAAATATTCACATTAATGGACCAGCTTTACCGGAGATCCCTTATCTCACACACATTATAGGTTGTGCTCATAGAACTGCCTATTGTTAAGGTTGCCATCATAACACCCTTTTTTTCAGTTGCTTGTAATTGTGTCAAACTTTAGATGTCTGGCCTGAAGTTTTCCACTCCAGACGTCTGTCTCAGACCATTTTTAACTTTAGCCAAAAGAGTTTGGTTATTTCAGAAAACAAAATGAGGGGAAAATATATTTTCCCCATGTTAAACATTTATGATGATCTTAACTCTCGCATTTCCTAACTTGAGCACTTGACTTTGCAAACTTAATGTTTTTTTCACATAATTTTTGGTGAGTAATAGGTTTACATTAAATGCAACTTCTGTAAGTTATTTCAGGTAGTAATAAATGATAGATTTTACTATCTGAGTGGCAGGTTGAATTATGGACTGATTTCATAGACAGTTCTTGTTACTCATTCCAAAAGAAGCCTTAAAAAGATTAAAAGGCAAACATTGGGTTGCAGAAACCACTCAACTAAGCGAGTGTAAAAATGCCATGAGTTTCAATTTTGTTGATTTTCCTGCAAATTTATTCATCTGTATGGGAGGTCCATCCAGAGGGACTATTCAGAAACCTACATATATTAGGAGATCTTCCAGATACATGAAACCATCTTGCAGAGCCCCTATGTTTTCACACTGCTGACCAGGTCTCCCCATGCTTGCAGTCATCCCCTGCACAGATTGGTTCCTGCAGGAGCCAAGATTTCAGGCACTCTCCCAATTTTTGTCCACCCCAAGATCATCCAATTTCAGCAGGGCAATTCACTTCACAGTAGTTTATGTTGGCTTCTTTCTATCTTCACACCCTGGCTTGGTGATGGGTGGAGAATTTGTCAGTAGTTGGCCCTGTCCCTCTGAAGATGTCTCTACACTGCAATCAAAGGTATGATTACAGCTCAGTAAAGCTATCACAGGTATGCTTACATCTATCTAGCACACTAGCACCACAAGTTGCAAGAGCCCACCCAGGAACCCCAGGTATGGACTCATATTGCTATCCCATGCTGAAGCCTGTGCCACCACACATAAACCATCAGATCCATTTTCTAGAGAAGGTCAGGGCTCAGAAGCAGCAGTCCCATCTTCTGTGCACCCCCAGACCACAAATGGGAGTGTAAGCTCCTGTCCAGACACAGAATGAGAGGCAGGTTTAGTGGAGGGGCAATTTCAACTAACAGAGATAACAGTTTTAATTTTGTGAGTGGAGATTTGGAAGGTACACAATTCTGTGGTTGAGCCCACAACCTCCCCTTACCCTGCCAACAGGAAGGCAGGAAAGCAGACAATTTAAAAGACAGGTCTTACAGACATGAATGTGCACTTTAACTAATGAATCAATGTGATTAAATATTGATTGAGAATGAAAATAGATCAGAAGTCTGAGGTTTCTTTTAACTTCTGTTTATGGACCTGAGCCTGCCAAGTGCAATCCTTCAGTAGGAGTTGATGACCCTTGGCACCTCTCAACTGGGCCGGAATTAATTTAAATACAATGTTTAGCATTATCATTTATGAGCTTGTGTACTAGATAATAAAGGGTCTGAGGGTGACTTTATTTACCCATCCGCCACCCCACCAAATATATTAAAAACCACAGGAGGAAGATATCTATTCTCTGGCAACCTGATCTGAGTATTGGTTAAAAGTCTATTTCTTGCTGCAGGACAGCAGAGTAACAAATGCAGCCAGCACCTTCGATTACGTTATAATTTGCAAATGATTAGGAGGAGAAAAATCCTCAGAAAAAGACTATAAATATAGCCAGGAACTATGATCACAGCACAACAAAAACCATCCAATCTCTGTTTGGAATTCTCCCATACATTTGATAGTCCAACCGTAGGTGGTAAAGTTCACAAACCTTTCAAGTGAAATGGGGTCCAGCAATTCTGAATGAATCTAGGTCCAGGTGAAACACAGGAACTTAGACTCTCGCTATAATTACTGATATTTACTAGGCTGAATTCAAAGTGGAGCCTAAGATTATGTGACCTGCTGTGAAGAGATGCCACTTCCTCAGGTGTAAGAGCTTGGGAAAACCAGGTAAAAAACATAACAAGAACTAAAAATACTTACCAGACAGAAGGAAGAATGAATGTCATAGCCTTCTAGACACTGTGGGTGGCAGCTGATTCTCTCCCCAGATTTAAAGGAGAAACTACCAGATTTTCATGGGAGGAAGAACCTAGAGCAGAGAGTTCAGTTGTAA
Organism: Trachemys scripta elegans; assembly: GCF_013100865.1. Classification (NCBI taxonomy): domain Eukaryota; kingdom Metazoa; phylum Chordata; order Testudines; family Emydidae; genus Trachemys; species Trachemys scripta. Next base: position 134,172,139 of record NC_048299.1, read on the forward strand.
CTGGGTATTACAGGAAAGTTTGTAGGGAAGTGGTTGCATTCCTGTATTTCTGAGCACTAGGATTCAGGGTGAAAAACATCAGGATTCACGAGATTGTCATTGCTGGAATATGTTTGAGATTTATGATATTTTTTCGGTGATTAGTTTACTTTTAGACTATTTTATATTCTCTTATTTTCTCACACTCTCTGCTTGATAATTCTGCTCTGAATTCGGACCACTTAGTCTCAGAGCAAATAATTTTCTGTAACTCATGTCAAGCAGCCAGAAAAAAAGGAGTGTAGCAAGAAAAGTAACTCACAAAACAGTACCAGGGAATATGTACATGAAAATAAGTCACCCTACTTTCAATTGATTCCTTGTTTTGAAAAGTGGGCTTCAAGCCTGCAGTAAGCACTATATGGCAAATACCTGCAGCTGTGCAGAGCCCCATTGACTTCAAATAAGTACATCTGTGTGCAGTTCACTGCAGTCCTGGGAGTTTAGATGGCACACTCAGTATTAACTTGTGTGTTTAAAGTCTAAAAACCCAGTGATTCATGTGGCTAATACTGTTGCCCAGATCAACAAAGGGATTTAGGTACCTAAACCCCCTATTTACATGTTACTGTGATCCACAAACAGCATGCTCAGCTACTGCCAAACCTTACAGTTGCCTAGCCTTAGTTGGCACTTAAGTTTTGCTGTAAAGGTTCATGAGGCACCTAAGTTTCCACCTCTGGAAATGTGCTGTTGTGCCTCAGCTAGGCACATATCTCACACCTATACCCTATCACAGTCCTCAAACCAGGTGAAAATAGATGTTGGGAAGGAGAAGTTAGTAGCTTTCTTTATAATTTTTAGTCCAGTGGTTAAGGAATTCACCATGCCCTCCTAAGAAGCAGGGATTTGAAAAGGGTTTTCCCACCTTTCAAGCAAGTGCTCTAACCACCAGACTATGAGATAATCTGATATGGGTTTCTCTCATTTTGTCTTGTTGATGCCATTCCACTTTGTATAAACTATTAATTGGGTCACAGAAAGAGTGAGAATAACTCTGTACCCCAGAGATTGGGCCACTCACCTGAAGAGACCCTTGCCCAAATCCCTTTACCTCACCAGGCCTAAAAGAAATGAAAGTGGATCTTTCACATCCCAGGTGAGTACCTTAATCACCGGGCTGCAGGTTGTAAAGGAATGGGTACCTCCACCTTCCTTTCCCTTCCTCCCCTAGCCCCTGGCTGTTTTGTGCAGAATTAGGAAGGTGCCTTAAGTGCTCTTGCAAGAACAGTTTAGGCACCTAACTCCAGGAGAGGGTTCTCAGGTGTGGATCATGAGCAGCAGTGAATGACTCCCTCCAGCCTGACCTCAGGAGAAGGGTGCAGCTTAGGACACACCCTCTCATTGGCATCTTCAACTGGCTATTTTAGATAATTTCACACCTAGCATGCTGGCTTTTTTGGATACCATTTTCAGGTGCCTATCCTTTCCTATGCATTGTATAGGGAGCCTACGCACCTAATGCAAGATTTGTGGATTCCAGTGATTTTCAACGTACCTAAAATTTAGGCATTGTAAGGCCAAAGTCCCTTTGTGGATCTGGGGCCACGTTAATGAAATGAGCAGGAGTCTAATTCACTCAAGTTTATACCTCACCTCTGAATTTTGTCCATGGTATTAGTGACTGCAATTTCCCTTTGATATTTGAGGTTGCTTTGTGCCTGAAGCTCAGGATGAAATTCATGGTGTAGGAGAAACCATGCAAACTGAAACCAAAGAAATTGTTGTCCTGAACAATGATTTCAACCAGCTATATAAAAGATTTACTGAGAGTAAAAGGAAAACTGGGCAAAAAAAAAGTGACACCAATGAAAACAACATGCCATATAATCCAAGAAATACGTGATAGAACATCAGAAAAAAGGCTTACTATATGAAATTGAGAACAAACACATGATCAGAAGGTCAACAAGGAAATCTACAATAAAGTGAAAAGCAAAATAAAAAAGAATCACCTGTAAGAAAAATAAGTTTACAAGACTGACCATTAAATTGTAACAAAGATCAAGTGGAAGGATTAAAATCAAAACACGAAAAATAAAATGGTACAGGATGCAGGGGGCTTTTTGGGTTTTTGTTTGTTTGTTTACAGCTGACAGCGTAATGTATAGATATGCTGTCACCTAGCATTAACTGCATCTGATGGCTGTTCTGTGATGTCTATCCATTACTTTGTGCTGTAAGAACTAGTTTCTACTCCCAGTGTACATCTTGAGGAATTGAGTTATGTACCAGGGGAACCCACAGGATCCAGTTGGGGAAGAGATCACAGAGCCTCAAGACTGCAGTGACTTCATTGCACCTCCAGGGAGAGGTGGTATCTGAATACATATGGGTCCACTGGCCCCACTCCTTTCCTGGCCTTCCCACAATACCCATGCACCCCAGGAAATTGAATTGCAGGGATCCTCTAGATCACACATGTTCATAGAATCATCGAAGATTAGAATTGGAAGAGACCTCAGGAGGTCATCTAGTCCTTGCTCAAAGCAGGACCAACCCGAACTAATCATCCCAGCCAGGGCTTTGTCAAGCTGGGCCTTAAAAACCTCTAAGGATGAAGAGTTCACCACCTCCCTAGTAACCCATTCCAGTGCTTCACCACCCTCCTAGTGAAATAGTGTTTCCTAATATCCAACCTAGACCTTTCCCACCGCAACTTGAGACAATTGCTCCTTGTTCTGTCATCTGCCACCACTGAGAACAGCCTAGATCCATCCTCTTTTAGTTGAAAGCTGCTATCAAATCCACCATCACTCTTCTCTTCTGCAGACTAAATAATCGCAGTTCCCTCAGCCTCTCCTCATAAAGCATGTGCCCCAGCTCCCTAATCGTTGTCGTATTCTACACTGGACTTTGTCCAATTTGTCCACATCCTTTCCGTAGTGGGGGGCCCAACACTGGACACAATCTTCCAGATGTGGCCTCACCAGTGCCGAACAGAGGGGAATAATCACGTCACTCAATCTCCTGGCATTGCTCATACTAATGCAGCCCAATATGCCTTCTTGGCAACAAGGGCATACTGCTGACTCACTGTTGACCCATGTGGTTGGTGCCACATAAGGGCTGCAAACCCCTGCATGGAATTAGAATATGCTTCACCTCACCTGTCATGCTGTGGTCAAGGAGCACTCTTTTTCCCATCTTAGACCATAATTACTCTTTTCCCTACAATGTAATGATAAAATGATCCATCTTCTTTCCTTCATTTATATTGCTTTGCCATAAAACTCATCCCTAAGTCTTTCTTTTCCATTTGTTACAAACTGAACTCTTTAAGTCTCTCCTTGTATATCTTATCCTCCCATTGTTGTATCATTTATTTTGCCCTTCTTAATATTCTCCTTCATTTTTGCAATATCCTTCTTGGACTATTGGGACTAAAATAGCATGTAACATTACAGATATGCTCATACCAAGGCTGTGGAGAATGACATTATCACCTCCCTTATTCTAAATGAGATGCCTTTGTACATACATCCAGAAATAGCTCTGGCTTTTTTTCCCCCTCAACAGAATCATTGAGCAATCTCATATTTAGCCTCTGATTTATTGTCACTTAGGATCTCTCTTTCACTCACTGCTTTCTAGACAGCTTCCCCTCCAGTTTGTATTTACATTGTTTATTTCCTCTTCCCACACATATGGCTTTACATTTTTTTAGTGTCTACTCTCCTCTTATAACATTCTTCCCAATGCAATTCCTTTTCTAGATCACTTTGCATACAGGACCTTTTCCTCCAGTGTGTATGCTTCCCTCTAATACTGTCGATATCAGAAAATTTGATCAATGTGGCACTTAAGCCTTTTCTTGTAGCTTATTAATCCCTTTAATAGCGCAGTTACATATATATACCTTTCATCTAGAAGAATCTGAAAAAAAAATGCCTCTCTAGCTGTCTGTACAAGGATAACCACAGAAATGCAACCCTCTCGGTTGTTGAATATGACTGTGATGCATCATCTTGCTTGTGCAAGATGGCTAACAGTTTCATGGAAGGGAGTGGAGAATAACTTCTCCATTTGACACTGCAGAGGGAATTTTAGGAAGACAGAAGGCAGTTGTCTAAGGATCAGATTCTGTCTGCCTTATGTTGAATAGTACCTTACTCCACCAACCAATGGCTTCCCCAGGAATTGAAATGGGGGGGTTGAATTTACAGGGGGGGGTATCAGGGCCGATGAGGGGTGAGACCGTGAGGGTAAAGGTGGGCTGTATGGCACCATAGTAAAAACTGAACATTTTTCATGACCATTTTATTAGATTTAATTCACGTTTTAAAATCATCACACAAATTAAAGTTGGCTACTCAAGCCTTCCATGAAGCACTACGTCTACATCCTTCTTGATTTCTTGCTATAATTTTGCACAACTCTGTTAATGAACTTTTTGAATGCAACGCATTCATCTTTGGTGGCTTCTCGTGTGTCCGGTACTTCCATTCTTTCAGTTGATATGCTCATTAGTTCATTCACATGATCAGGCAGAAGGCGACTTCTTTCAGAACACAAAATTCTATTCAATGATTAAAAAGAACACTCAACTGTAGCTGTTGTGACTAGGAGTAGCAAGAGATGAATTCCTACTTCTTTCATCCCAGGAAACAGAACACAAAGATCGGGTCGAGCCACAAGTGATGATAAAAAAGAAGTTGAAGTCAAATCTTCATTCATTTGTCGTATGATATTCTACTCTGTGTTCAAATTCTCTATTCTATCCTAATCACGTGGCAGCCCCATTGCTGGTAGTGCCTCACTCCACTCAACTGTTGGTGTTTTACAGGACAGGCATCTGTAAAACTTATGTAGAGGTTGAGTAGAATCTGAAAGTCGCTGTTGTCGATTTTAAAGAATCAAGTCCGTGTACTTTTTCAGTTGTCTTAACAAACACTTCTTGTCTTCTTCACTTAAGGATTCAATATAAATGCCTTCATTAGTCAACTTCTGGACTGAAGTCTGTGCTTCTTCCAGTACTTTTTCAATGGATAGATCTCTGATTGATCCAAAATGTAGCTTCTATTGCTGGACAAAGATCTACTACTGTTGTAGCAGATGCCTGGATGGCATTGTTTAATGACCCAAGTGGTTTCAACAGTAGACTTACGAGAGAGAGAACGGCAATAGTCTTCTCTGAACGTAGTAGCAAAAGTAGTCCACCAGCCTCACTACTTAGATCCATCCCATCTTGGTAGATACTTTCCAAGGCCAGTAATAATGGCTGGAGTAATTTTAAGATAACAACCAAGGATCGCTCATGAGAAAGCCAGCGGTTTTCCCAGGTTGAACTAATTTGAACTTCAGTCCCAGTGTATCTTCTATATTTTCCAAGATATTCAGTCTTTTTGGACTCTTGCTGAAAAAAATAATATAATGAAGACATTAAATTTATAGCTTTTTTAATGTCTTTTGAAGATTCTGCAGCTCGTACTAGTGCTAGTTGGAGTAGATGACCTCTGCAGTGTGTATAGGAGAGATTAGGGTTACACTTTTCTCTGAGAAAAGCTTGTACTCCACCATGTCTTCCAGAGAAGTTTGCAGCTCCATCAAATGCACAAGCAGCCATCTATTTGGGGTCCAACTGACAAGCATTTAATTCTTCTAAGATGTGGGTTGTCACAGATGCAGCCGATGTGTCTTCTATAACTTGAACATCTAGAAATGCATCTACTGGCCTACCCCTGACATCAAGATAACGTACCCAATTACTTAATACTTGATGCCCATTTGCATCGGTGCTTTCATCAGCCATGTATGCAAATTTTTTGAATGTGGTAAGAGAGTTCTTCATTTTTTCAACTGTTGAATCTTTCACTGTTGCACCGCATGTGTGTAGCCAGTCAGTTGAGTTTCTTGCAGAAAGATAGTGAGCATTTGCTGGTCTTGTTCGGAACCAGTGTTCAACTTCAGGATGAACAAGTGACAATGCACTTAACATTGGCCTCCAGTTTGTAGTGTGTGGTATCTCTTGCTTAAATAGAAAGTAGGATGCCACAGCCATGTTTGTTCGCATGAACTATGTTGTGTCTCCAGCATTCTTAACAGCCTCATTAAGTACTTCTAAAACTCGATTTGAAAGTGGGCTTATAAAGCTTTCTGCATGTTGATACACTCCAGAGGCCTGGTGTTTTGCAGCCTTGTCACATAGTTTGTCAGCATTGGCTTTGCTGATCGGTTTGACAAACCAAGCTCCTCCACTTTTACCAATTATAGCATTGGGAAGCTTTCCTTCTTCGTAAGCTTTTTTGCAAGAGGTTCACCAGTAGCCATCTTTTGTAACTTCAGTGAATGGGAACACTTTGACCGACAAACATGGGGAACTGCCTTTAGGTTTTGGAGACACTGTTTCTTCAGTAGGTAGCTGTATTTGTGCTTTGGGCTGGTTGGATGTAGATATACCACTTGAACCTTCAGATGACATATTGATATATTCTTGGTTCTTGATGTGTTCTTCACCTTGGTTAGTTTTTGAGGCCTTTGAGTGGAAAAAATATTGTATTGTTTTTTGTCTTTTCATTTTCACTTTGACCTGCAACATATAAAAGAGATATGAATAAAGTAAATGTTTTGTTAGGATAATGCAAATTTAACATAAGGATAATGCAAGTTACAGCAAAACACATAACAGGTCTAGATTTCTAAAAAAAATATATTTAAAAAAATGTATTTAATTTAAATTGACTTTTGAAAAGTAAGCCCTCACGGGATAAGAGGGAAGTCTTCTCATGGATCAGTAGCTGGTTAAAAGATGGGAAACAAAGGGTAGGAATAAATTATCAGTTTTCATAATGGAGAGAGATAAATAGTGGTATCCCTGAGGGGTCAGTACTGGGACCATTACTGTTCAACATATCCATAAATGATCTGGAAAAATGGGTAAACAGTGAGGTGGCAACATTTGCAGATGATACAAAACTATTCAAGATAGTTAAGTCCCAGGAAGATTGCGAAGAGTTACAAAGGGATCTCACAAAACTGGGTGACTGGGCAACAAAATGGCAGATGAAATTCAATGTTGATAAATGCAAAGTAATGCACATTGGAAAACAATCTCAACTATACATACAAAATGATGGAGTCTGAATTAGCTGTTAACACTCAAGAAACAGATCTTGGAGTCATTGTGGATAGTTCTCTGAAAACATCCACTCAATGTGCAGCGGAGTCAAAAAAAGCAAACAGAATGTTGGGAATCATTAAGAAAGGGATAGATAATAAGACAGAAAATATCATATTGCCTCTATGTAAATCCATGGTACGGGCACACCTTGAATACTGTGTGCAGATCTGGTCACCCCATCCCAAAAAAGATATATTGGAATTGGAAAAGGTACAGAGATGGGAACTAAAATGATTAGGGGTATGAAACAGGAGGAGAGATTTAAACGACTGGGAATATTCAGCTTAGAAAAGAGACAACTAAGGGGAAATATGATAGAAGTCTATAAAATCTTGACTGGTGTGAAGAAAGTGAATAAGGAAATGTTATTTAATCCTTCACATAAAACAAGAACTAGCAGTCACCCAACGAAATTAATAGGCAGCAGGTTTAAAAAAAAACAAAAGGAAGTACTTCTTCACACAACATAAGACAACCCGTGGAACTCTCTGCCAGGGGATGCTGTTAAGACCAAAACTGTAACAGGATTAAAAAAAGAACTAGATAAATTCCTGGATAATAGGTCCATCAGTGGCTATTAGCCAGGAAGGGGAGGGATGCAACACCATGCTCTGAGTGTCCCTAGCCTGTTTGCCAGAAGCTGGGAAAGGGCAACAGGGGATGGATCACTTGATTCCCTGTCCTGTTCATTCCCTCTGAAGCACCTGGCCTTGACCACTGTCGAAAGACAGGATACTGGGCTTTATGGACCATTGGTCTGACCCAGTATGATCATTCTTATGTATAAATTAATTATAATAATAAAAATGTTTAATACAGAAACTCCCCAACATAATGACCTGTCAAGATAGCAACAATGTGAGATAACAATCTTGGCAAATAATGCATTTTAAAAATCTTGGCCTACTAGGAAATATATTTATATAAGTTTCCATTCCCAGTCACAAATCTAGCATTCTGGAGCAAAGTCACTAAAATATAGTCCAACAAACAAATGTTTATTTAACGTGCCCCTCACTTTTCCCTCCACCGCACCCCACTCACCAGTGTTGACCTTGGTCAGTGGAGACTCAGAGTTCAGAGGTGCTTTCACGTGAGTACACCTCCCAGGTGGGGGGGCAAGAAGGCGCCTTGCTCATTCCTCCAGCTGCTCACTGTTCGCTCTGGCCACTGCTGTTTGTTGTGCCACTGTTCACTCCACCACTCTGTTGCCAATGGCTCTGTGCAGTCACCTTCTGCTGCCACCTGCCACTGTGACCTCTGCGAGTTGGTCTCTTGAGGTTCCACCCAACATTCAGTGATTTCAGCTGAGCTCTCAGTGCGGGAACCTCGCTCTAGTGCATACTGGGCTGTCTCTTCCACAGAAACACTGTCCCCACAGCACAACTAAGCACTTAGACCTGATTATCAGTGATTTCAGCTGCAGTGGTCATTTAACAGAACAAAAGACTATTTATGGAGCCTAATCAGCTCTGTCTTTAAACAGTGGAGAGGGACAGGTCCCCACCCTCTCTCTTGATGCCCTCAACCATCACAGGCTAAGTACAGTTCTACTGCCCTTTACTCATACAATAAGAACAACAACATTTCATCCCCCACCCCCTCATTCAAGTGGTTTGTAACCCAACCCCAACCAAAATCTATCACTTGGGCAACACAGCTCTGTTTGCTGGGTACCTAGGTAGATTAGGTGTAAATGTAAATACAATCTGGTCCTGAAGCCTTTCCCTCCAGCCCCAGCTCATCACTAGCTGTCAGGGAAAGCTCATTTAGACTTGGCTTACAAATCACCATGTGAAATTATTAGGTTGGCCAACATCACCGAAATGAATGCACTGACATTGTCATAAAAAACAAGAGCTCTATAAGGAAGCTAGTCTATGTTCATACTTCTCAAATCTATGATACTTTTTCAGATACATATATTTTATCATACACTGTATTTGCTTTTAAAGTGTGTATTAATGTTTCAATTTCAATTCAAATTTCCAAACAGTCACTAAATTAGCATGTAACTAGTTCACAAAACTGGGGGAGGGGGTGTTGGGAAAATTCAGGGGGAGGGGGTGTAGGGAAATCACTGCCACCAACAGTTCACTGTGTGTGCTTCTCACCCTTAAGCCCCTTTATGCTATATAAAATGGCCAGTGCTGCATAAAGGGGCTCTAAAAAGTCCCAGATCCTGCTGAAGGAGAATGCTCCAAGTGCAGGAACTGAAGAACACAGACACTAGTTGCTTTCAATGGCCCTCTCACATATCCTGGCATAGGGGGAATACTAGGAGTGAAACTGGAAGTGAGAGGGGCATGTCATAGGCAGTGCCATAGTTTGTAGGGCTACAGAGATTCTGGGAAGAGCTGCTATTCATAGACGTGGAACGACAGGATGCTGTAACTTATGCATTATGTAAATTAGCATTATCTAAACATTTAGCCTCCGCACCAAGCAGCTCAGATTCCGGTGGTGACAAGTGTAGCTGCTTAACGCCATCTTAGCTTCCCTCCACTGGGGCTGAGAGTTCTGTTGTCGGTGGGGCTTCTCGCTAATAGGGTTCTATTCAACACAAATAAGCGTGGCAGAATCTGGCTCTAAGTTAGCTACAGGCCAGGACACGAGCACTAACGCATCTATTAGTCTTTGAGTCGAGATTAGGATGGATGTGCATGACTAATAGTCATAAGGCATTTGCAGCTTTCCATTGTTTGTTTGTTAATGTCTTAATATTTGCAATGCCCAATGATACTATTCTGTATCTGAAGTAATGTCAGATCTGGCATTCCAGTATTTCAGTATTTGGATGATGAAAATACAAGAAGACAGTCTCACATTGTTTTGGGCCACCAAAATTGGTCTCTATGGTATTACAAAATATGAGCACAAATACACAGAACATATATGGCTTTAATTGAATTTACCTGAAAATTGCCACAGATGCAGATGCCTGACTTCAATCCACAGCTATTTCCAGTGCAGTTTTCAGTAATATGATTTCTGTATTAATGCCAACATCAAGATCACTATACTGAGCATTGAAGGCAAATACATAGTTCTAACCTTTTAAAAGCACTTTAAATTCCATATAACAAAGACTTTAGTTGACATGTTAATTACTGAGCTGTATGAAAACTGGGTTATCTTCTGGCCTCTGGCATTTTTTAAGTTCATTAATCTTTTTACCTTGTCTTCCTCTTTTGCCTTCCTTTTTCTGAGAATCTCTAAATATAGTGAGATTATAAAAACTCAGCCAGACAATGAGATTGTTGTTGTGATGAATAAGGAGGAGCATTTGTTGAAATGGGTCAAGCATTTTGTGTTACTTGTGCACAATACTAAAAGGAACAACACAAACGGAAAAGTCAGATAACTGATCTTTGTGCAGTTTTATTGACAGCTGCCTGTACTGTGGGTGAGAGATAAGAGAAGCTAATATTCCTTCATACCAATGTCATTTGCAACTACTACAGTGTTTGGATTATTAAATTTATTTTAAATAAAAAAGTATTTAATATTCATAGAAAATAGTAAACCTTAATTTAATTTTGACAGATAGGTAAATTATCTAATTTAACTAATTTATTTTCCATGTATTTTTCTCAACCAATACAATTATGTAATAATGATTCACTATAGACCTGCCCTTAGTGCTGTCATTTACATCTGTGCAAAGTGGTTGTAAATTATAATCACTCAGGCTTATTAGCATTTTAGACCCCCTTTGCACTGGTCTGAATGATTAGTTAAGGTAGGGGCAGCAGATAATCCAGTCCAAACTGTTCTGTAATACTCTAGAATCCTTTGAATCAGGCTACTCTGGTAAACACTCTTGGTTTACCCCGCTAACAAGAATTGCCCTTTCCCAGAAGAATTGCAGGAAGATTAGCAGCAATACTAATCTCTAGAGAGCTGTAGAGATTCCAGCATACTACTGAACAGACCCACAGAGCTCAAAGGAGGCAGTAATATGCCTGGCATAGAGATGGAGACTGCTGTCTGTGCCTTGAAATTAAGAGGGGCAGATGCAAGATGAAAGTTTTATAACACGGGATACATATGGTAGTTGGCATGGAAGAAGCAAAGCAAAGCTTTGTCTGCAGTAGGAAAATACCTGCTATTGATAATGGATGTCAGCAGCAGGTGCAGTAAACGAGTGCTCTACAAATTTTGACCACAAGAATAGCAAAGCACAGTCAGCATTATTTCAGAACCAGTGTTTTTCTTTTATTAAAATGTGGATTGTTTGGCGCTTTTCAATGCAAACATCGCAATATTAAAAAAAAATTAACATTGTGAATTTACAATCACCATTGGTAACAAACATACATATGCAAAAATAATTCTAGCAACTTTAATATTAAACTATAAAATCAAAGAAATCAGTACTTTACAATTAATGAGGGCAGAGCACACACATGGCAGAGAGGGGAAATATGAAAGGAAACAGGGGGAAAGATGGGCAGGGGGATAGAGGTGGAAAGTAAATCAATACATAGAATAGAATTGTGACCTCTCTGACTCAATTGCCAAGGAAAGTGTCACTTTCCACCACAGGGATAAACTACATGAATTTGTAGTGATCTGGACTCCACTGTTAGAAACATTTGATGAGAGAACTGTGTTTAAAACAATGGTTAAAAATAGAGCTGGTTGAAAAATCTTCAACCCAACAGTTTTTCTTCAGAAAATGCTGTTTCATCAAAAGCTAAATGTTTTGTGAGAAGCAGGGGTGCTGGAACAATTTGTATAGCGGTGGTGCTGAGAGCCTCTGAACCAAACTGTAAACCCTGAGTATGATGGGAATCACTTCAAGCCAGTGGATGCAGCAGCACCCTTAGTAACCCTAGTTCAAACATCTGTGGGGGAACATGTTAATTTTGATGTAATTTGACAGAAAAATTCAAAATGATTAATTTAGACTTTGTTTCATGTTGTCGAGGTAAAAATATTTGTTCTGATAATGTCAAAACAATATAAAATACTGATGATAATATAAAATATTAAATATAAATTATAACATTTGATACGTATACATTATTGTTAGTATTTTACATGGTATAATAATGTTTTGATATAAAAAATGAAACTTCTCCAAACAAAAATATTTCAGAATTTCTGTTCCATGAACTATTTTGAAATTTCACGTTTTGTCCCCATTCAGAATGAGAAGACATTTCAAAATGTAAGAGCTCACCATGGAATAGAAATTCTGTTTGTTGTTGTTTTTTAACCAACTTTAGTTAAAACCTGCTAGGTTTAACCTCAGATTTTGAAACAACGCTCAGTGTGCTTTACACTTATGGTTTGACTGAGTTCAACAGTGGATGATCTGCATTTATTGTCAGCAGTGTTAACTTTCCTAAAATAGACAAGAATTGTCAGTCAGGAGCTGGCATTGGGAGTCCATGCACTTTCTGTGAGCATTCCAGGTAAGGTATTAGTGATTAAAAGTTATTAGAGGGACAAAATAAGTGAGAACCATCATTAGACAAAGATGCACAAAAAGGCTAACCACCACCCAGCACCATTAAATCACTGAGCAGAATTGCTTCCCCATTAAACTGATATGACTAATATTTATTATCACTTAATTCTGTTCTCCTGGAGATTTATCTGTTTAATGGATTCACCCCTTACATGTGTCCTAATTAAATGGAGTGCATCCTTCTGTCTCTCAAGATATTGTTATGGATCCCATTACCATAATAGACAAGTACCTCCAAAATATTTAAAAATGGGGCAAACAATAGGAACTTCTCTTTCTTCCTGACAAAGGAATCAGAAAACAAATCTGGTTAGTTTGTAGGGTTTTATTATTTGTGCATATGATTGGGCGTGTAAAGAACTTATTGAGGAAACAAAAATTGATGTAGCAGTTAAAAGTATAAAGTAATGTGTGATAAAATCATATCAGAGAACTCTACAGTCATACCCAAGCATCTTTGTTACAAATCTTCATGTCATTTGGAATATTAACAGAAAAGTAATAGTAACTGCAAAGCACTGAGGCATGAAGATAAGAAATTAGCTTAATGAAACTGGTTACAATTTGAGGTCAAACATTACCTTAAGTGTACCTTGCAATCCTAGAGCTGGATTTGACCCATGATCTTTACTTCAAACATATTTTTTTCTTTTTCATTCATTAGTTAAAGAAAATTAGTCATATAAAGGTTTCTTTGCTCAGTCCCAACATTAGTTATTAGTAGAGCTGTGAGAAATGTTTGCAGTAAACCTAATCTTGGGTACAAGATTCGCTACTTACTGTTCCTTGGCAGAAATACATTTCTAAAGCCATTAACAATGGACATCAATAAAGAGACATGTTGGTAAAACTGGTTATTATTATCATTTACTGTTTGTGTAGTTCCAAACATGTGGTAAATTGATTTACAGGCAAGTATACAGAACCCAACTCATAAGTTTCTGCACCTTATCTGGTCATTTATACCAGTGTAAACTGAGCATAAAATGCTTCCATTAGCATAAATGGCTGTACAAGGTGAAGGACAATGGTGAATCAGGTCATCAGTTCCTTCCCTGGGAAAATTAAAATGTAAAGAGACAACATAAAAGTCCAGTCTCTACTGTGTAATTTTTCTATATTTTTTCCACCCGTGCTAATACTGGTTCAGTTCCACCACCATTAGCAACATCAGAAGGCCTTGTGCATGCGAGCAGCAACCACCCTTTTAAACACTAATGGTGAAATTCTGGCCCCATTGAAGTCAACGGCAAAAAACTTCTATTGACTTCTATGAGGCCAGCATTTCACCCTAAGTGTACTTCAGTTGCTCAAAGCAGGTCTAATCTAACCAACAAAGACTCCCAGTGTTGCTAATACAATACTGGCTGAGCCAGTTGCTGGCAACAATGGCATTGTTGCCAACACACTTAGTACTGGAATTGCTAAGAGCCATGTCTGGTTACTTGAAGAAGAGTCAGCCTGTGTGTGAGGAGTTAAGGGGATCCCTCTCACTGAAGACATGGCTCAAGGTCTGAGGATTCAATGCCTCATTTGCAGAAGAGTTTATATCAAGTGCCATTGAGATACTGAGTCATGCATTTTTTTCTACTGATTTTATTGCTTATAAAAGCACTATTAAAATGTACTCCCTTATTTGTTTGTAGATCACTACGTTCAAAGGTTTAACGTGCCCAATTCAGCCCTGGCGTACGCGGGCATAACTCTCTTGATTACAAATAAGTGGTGCTTGCTTAAATCAAGGACTAGGTATGCGTCCCACCCCACAAATTGTCATACTTTTAATTCAGTTTTGAGCTGTTAAATCAATTTTGCTTGATAATTATATCAGTTTTGGGTAAGTTGTACCAAAGATGGGCCCCAGGCACAAATGCTGGATCCAAAGATTCCCCAAAAAATGGACGTAAGGGATGGGTTTTGGAATCTGAATCCAGATTTGCATTTTACAACTGGCCACTATTCCAATATGAGGCAAGTCTAAACAAGAGTTGTGAGGGGGCTTGAGACTGTAGTGTTCAGTAATCCTCAAAAATGCAATCGGGTGGGGACAAGGCACAACATATTATGTATCGATGATTCTGGAAGGCAGAGGGGCTTGACATAAGTATTATAAGTTGCTCCCATATTAACATTAAATTGTCTCATTAGTATAGTCACTCCTAAATAAGTAGCATGATACCTACCTGTACAGAGTCCATCTTTAAACTGTCCTGTGTACTCCTAGTAATTTCACCTGTTATCTGTTGGGTGTCCTCTCGTTTTGTACAATTATCTTTTTGTTGTATTTTGTATGACAGAAACTTTGATTAGTAGCCTTGAAACCACAAAGCTGCGCATTTTCCCATTTAAAATGCAAAGAAGGCTTTTCGTTATTCTTCTTCAGTGGCATTCATTAAAATATGCATCTCTTGTCCTTCAAAAAAAATGAAAATGGGTTTCTGCTAAGATAAAGAGGAGATGCTGTATTTTATCCAAATCCACATCCTGGCAGTATTTGTGTGGTAAAGTCTTCAATTCAGAACAGAACTTAGGTGAAGAGTCAGCCTTAGTGATGGGGAAAAGCAGAGAACAAAAATAAATAAATAAACAACATGACGTCCAGAAGTTGTTAAGAAGTAGAGCAATTCAATAGCAGCACACAAACAATTATTTTTACTTCTAAGGAATGAGAGCAAGAATGGTTTACACAATGAGACCCATATTCTTATTCCAGTTGTCTATTGTTAATTATATTTTCTCCAGTCTCTAGAAATAAAGCTACTTGTGATAATTCATTGCAAAGGGAAAGCTACTACAGAAATTAATGCCAAAATCAGTTGTGCTTGGGATATGACTTTGTGCATCCATATGAAAGACTGGCCATAGACATACAGAAATTGATCTTTCTCATCCCTGAAAAGGTTGTAGGAAAGAGTTATGTGAAATTTAACCATAATAGAAAAAAAAATACTTTAAAGCAATTCCATGCAGAAAATTGTATTGGTGTAACTCCTGAACTCCTTCAAAACACCACCGTCTGCTGTTATTCCCAATCAGGCTTACTCTGTTGTGGTTTTTACAGGAAATCTGAGTGGCACTTCTAGTTGTTGGAGCTCTTGATCCATCTCAAGGAATTCATTATTCATTTAGGAGTTACCAAAATATTACAAAGCCTGCGTGTGGGTCCTTTCTGACACTGGCACTGAGAGTGAGGCTCTCAAAAAGAGAGACTCCTCCTCTGTACTGTCCATAAGTGCAGACTCTGCATTCAGGGGAGTGCAGGAGCTGCTATTGACTTGCACCCATCATAGGATTAACTGGCCAAAAGTTGGTCAGGGAGTGATGGGGAGTAGGTGGAACCATGCTTCTATCCCATTCTATATCCTGGCCAGCAGAGGGTGATCACAGAGGGGGAGTATGCAGCAGCCCTTCAAGGGGAAGTGGTAGCAGTGGTAGTTTGTTTTGTGCACTTCTTTAAGAATAATGTATAGTTAATACTGCTTTTCCTGGAAGACTCCATATTAAATATTTTTACAATCTAGGAATGGTAGGACTGGGGTCCTGGGAAGGGAGAGACATGATCTGTGAGAGGATCTCTCTCTGATGAAGTTGTACATGTTATGAAAAATAACACTCAATTTAAAAATAAATATAACAGTGAATATGTTTATGACCAGTACATTTGATAAATAATTATACAGATGATAGACACATGAAATAGCAGAAGTAGACGATTACACCATAGACACACAGTACAATCACTGGTTATCTGATCTTCAATTAATCAGAATGTTTGGTTATATGACGGTCATTGACATCCACTAATATCCATATTTGCCAAGCATTACTGACTCTTCCTTCCTGGCAATCCCCAATGGACTCCTTTACCCCGTAGTGTAGGGAGTATACATGGTTCCTACTGTCTTCTCCCAGTTGCTCATAGGGGAAGGGCTTCTTGGTGGTGCTTTTCTGTAGTCTGCCACATAGGCAGAAGAAAGTATAATAACTCCAAAGTGCCATCAGGTCTGTGTGGTAAACAAAATGAACAGAATTAAGCTTCCTATTCCAGCTCTCCGGCAGAGGGAGAAGAGTATCAAACAGTATGCCAAGCAGGCAAAAAGGCTTTCCATGTAAGAGGCTACTCTCTCATTGCAGGTGGTGAGCCTTGGAACAAAGTTTTCTGTATTTTGAAATTTAAAGGCCCCTTAACACATGACCAGGATTCTGGTGCTTCAAGGAAGCTGCCTTAATTGCATGTGGATGCAGATTCTTATAGGATAGCCTTTTTCAGTCCAGTCAATTCAGTATAGCCCTAAACACATGCCACTGTGGGGAATGGGGCTTGTGAAGAATCAAGCTAATACAATATGAGGAAAGGTCTAAATAACTAAAAATCTTACTGTCTGTGCCAGCTGAAAATGAAATCATAGTCAGCCTCAGAGAGGCTCCCAAATGAGCCTGACAGAATCAGGAGTTACTTTATCAACTTCTTCTGGGTGTGATTATATTGCGCATTAGAAACAAGGGAAACTTGACAGCACCAGAGCCTTGGGATGTTAAAGAAAGTACTTTAAAAATGAGATTATATTTATATTGTATAAGAAATGCTTGGGGGAGAGTGTAGGAGGAATAAAGTAAACGAAAATAGGGGGACAGGAGAAAGCTATGGAAAAACCTGCACTCATATGAAAGAAATATGCCAGCTAAAAATGCCCGTATATTAGCAGGACTTAAAAAAACCAAAACACTATCTTGTTAAGAAATATTGGTACCTGATATTTATATATTATAGGACAGAAAGAGGATGAAATGGAGAAAAGGCACCTTACTTCACTATCATAAATCTGATAGTATGAAGAACTACACCTCTACCCTGATATAACACTGTCCTCAGGAGCCAAAAAAATCTTACTGCATTATAGGTGAAACTGTGTTATATCAAACTTGCTTTGATGCACCAGAGTGCGCAACCCCGCCCCCCTGGAGCACTGCTTTACCATATTATAGCCGAATTTGTGTTATATTGGGTCGTGTTATATCAGGGTAGAGGTGTATCTAAACTAGGAGACTCAATAGGAGAAGCCATAGGAGAATGAGTTGTACAGTGTGCTGCTTATCAATCAGAATGAAGTATTTAGCTAAAATGAAACAGAGCAAGCGATTCCCATTTTCTAGCAATGATAAAGTATTTTCCTGTTTTCCCTAGGGATGTTGAGCCAATTTACCCTACTATAGATTGAAACACACACCTTATGGACTCTCAGACCTTTAAGGGCAAAATCATTTTGGCTTTTTTTCTCACTATGTTTTTTTCACCCCTTTTGTATAGCTTATGTTATTTATATCTATCACATAGCAAATAGAGAATACTGGCTGTGTTTTATTAGGGAAATAAATCATGGCAGAAAAGTAGTGGCTGCACAGAATAATCAGCTGACTTTATAGCAGTAGTCTAGTTTTATATTGTTAGCTTGAACCAAGTGAAGACAGATTAGTTGAAGTTTGTCTCCATTGTAACCTCTATAGCACAAGAAATAACACTGAATGCTAATATTTAAGACACAGTAGGCTTCCACTGCAGGATACAAAATAAAGATCATTTACTTCTCGGGTTTTCTCTCACCACTTAGGTTTTAGAAAACCCTGCTTGATTTTAATCCTGCAATACATTTGTCTTGGAGACGTAAGCATATGGGGAAAAAAAATATTTCAGTTTCTCTCTTTTGAGGTTCTGTATTTTAAATGTTAGTTTTCTTCTCAATTGTAGTAATGAAACTAACATACTTATCGCAGATTGTAAATGTAAAAAAGCCATCTGTGCCGAATCCATTCAATAAGAATGCAGTCATATGCTGTGATTTGCTACAGCATGTTATCAATCTAGCATTAAACTGGGTGAACCTCTAAGGGTTTGGAGTTTAGGTTCAGTTTAGATAAGCATCCACAGATCCAATGCTCACAATTTCTAGAAGCTGCAAAATGGAGCTGGAAATTTCACAATAAAACAGATGCTCTCATATCTTGCATTTTATTCTCAGCCAAAGCCAGAACTTGGAAATGAAAGGCATGCAAAATGAATTAAAAAATAATATAAACATTTCAGAACCTCAGCAATGGTTCAATATACATTCATTGCTAAAAGTGGTTAATGGTTTAGATCAGTTAATATTTTATATGAACCAGTTTACTCATCCCTAGAGTGAACCCTTTACATAGTGTGCATATGCGTATGTGGTAACTGAACCCAGGCTAGACTTTGGTGATGTTCGTCAGAGGGGAAAACATTTTGAAGATCTGGTCACGATTCTGTCCTCCATTGAGGCAGTTGCCCCTCCACTTGCTTCATCAAAATGACACAAAGCTACAGGGACATTTTCAGTTGTTCCCTAAGCTTTAAATTAATTAATTAATTAGGTAGCATCGGTGGCTAAAAAAACTTTTCACTTATAGCTTTCTAGGAAATTGTTTCCCCAACACCACCACTGGAAGACAATCTGGCCACAGCAATCTGTGCACGTGTCACCTCCCAGTGTTGCTAACTGAATAACGTGATTTTTTGGCCCCTGATCTGGGTAGGCTCATGATGACGTATATTTCCACTGAACACATGCTTTTGGGAAAGCAAAATGGATTTCAGCGTGTCTTGGTCACACTCCACCCCTTCTCCTCAATACCCTGTAGCCTAGTGAAAAGTTCCACTAAATTATAAGCCCGAAGACCAGGATTTCTGGCCCACATGGAGTGTAACCACAAGCTTTCTCCGATCACTTACACTATAATTGATGTGGACAAGACTGTCCTGTTGATTTAAAGGCTCTGGGTTCAAGCCCTGCTGAAGCCTCATGTATAAGAGTTAGTATAAGGACCCCGGAGTAATTATTGGAATAAATTCATATTGCACCTAACAAAATGGGGGCCGGATCCTGACTGGACCCTCTAGTGAGAACTATTGCCTTGGAACCAACATTTCTTTATTTACTACACATTTGTGAGAGCTAGTGTCATTGTAATTGTCACAGACACATTGGGGTGTGTGTAGATGCAGTTTAAAAATCAGAAGACCATTGCAGAGGCATGATTTAATCTTTTTTTAAAAATAAACCTCATGATTTTGGGGCCAGTCTCATGATTATTGGGGATTTGACTCATGATTTTGAACCTGGGGTTGGCAGTACTATTTACCATATTTGTCACTGAATATGTATGCAATCCAGAGGCTCCAGAATGTGACTTTCTGCCACCTGAATGGCCCAGGCTGCTATGAACCCATGCTGTGCTCCCCAATCACTTCTGCTGGCAATTCAAAGCCTTGATCCTGAACTCCAAATCAATTGATGGGTCAAAACACAACTCCATCAGCGAATGCTTTCCCTGCCATGACCTTCATAAGAACATAAGAATGACCATACTGGGTCAGACCAAAGGTCCATCTAGCCCAGTATTCTGTCTTTCAACAGTGGCCAATGCCAGGTGCCCCAGAGGAAATGAACAGAACAGGTAATCATCAAGTGATCCATTCCCTGTCGCTCATTCCCAGCTTCTGTCAAACTGAGGCTAGCGACACCATTCCTGCTCATCCTGGCTAATAGTCATTGATGGACCTATCCTCCATTATTAATTTATCTAGTTCTTTTTTGAACCTTGTTATAGTCTTGGAATTCACAACCTCCTCTGGCAAAGAGTTCCACAGGTTGACTGTTGTTGTGTGAAGAAATACTTTTTTGTTTATTTTAAACCTGCTGCCTATTAATTTCATTTGGTGACCCCTAGTTCTTGTGTTATGAGAAGGAGTTAAGAACTCTTCCTTATTTACTTTCTCCACACCAGACATGATTTTATACACCTCTATCATATCTCCCCTTAGTCATCTCTTTTCCAAGCTAAAAATTCCAAGTCTTCTTAATCTCTCCTCATTATGGAAGCCATTCAATACCCCTAATCATTTTTCCTGCAGTTTTCTGAACTTTTTCTAATTCCAATATCTTTGTTTTGAGACGGGGCAACCACATCTTTACTCAGTATTCAAGATGTTGTCATACCATGGGATTATATACAGGTAATATGATATTTTCTGTCTTATTATCTATCCCTTTCTTAATGATGCCCAAGATTCTGTTTGTTTTTTTGACTGCTGCTGCACATTGAGTGGATGTTTTCAGAGAACTATCCACGATGACTCCAAGATCTCTTTCTTCAGTGGTAACAGCTAATTTAGACCCCACCATTTTATATTTATAGTTGGCATTATGTTTTCCAATGTGCATTACTTTGCATTTGTCAACACTGGATTTCATCTGCCATTTTGTTGCCCAGTCACCCAGTTTTGAGAGATCCTTTTTTAGCTCTTCACAGTCTGCCTGGAACTTCACTATCTTAAGTAGTTTTGTATCATCTGCAAATTTTGCCACTTCACTGTTTATCCCTTTTTCCAGATCATTTATAAATATGTTGAATAGGACTGTGCCCAGTATAGACCCCTGGGGGATACCACTATTTACCTCTCTCCAGTCTGAAAACTGACCATTTATTCCTACCCTTTGTTTCCTATCTTTTAACCAGTTATCAGCCTATGATAGGACCTTCCCTCTTATCTCATGACAGCTTACTTTGCTTGAGAGGCTTTGGTGAGGGACCTTTTCAAAGGCTTTCTGAAAATCTAAGTACACTATATCCACTGGGTCCCCCTTGTCCACATGCTTATTGACACCCTCAAAGAATTCTAGTAGATTGGCGATGAATGATTTCCCTTTACAAACACCATGTTGACTCTTCCCAAACAAATTATGTTCATCTATGTGTCTGACAATTTTGTTCTTTACTATAGTTTCAACCAGTTTGCCTGGTACTGATGTCAGGCTTACCGGTCTGTAATGGACAATTGTGGTTCTCTGGGACTATATGAGAACCAGAGATAAAGTGCTCTTGGTTGAGGGGATTCAGATGTGGAAAGAGCTTCATGGAGTAGAATATCCAGTCTGACCACGTTCAGCATGTGCTACAAAAAAAACTCTTCTTTGTATCATGCAAGAACTGAATTGAGCAGGAATTACTATGATTATGATAAAAAAAATGTGTATAGCACTTAAACTCTATTAAAAGTTATTAAAGTTTCATACTCAAACTTTTGCAATGGAAATGAGAACTGAAAGTAGCCAGAGGGTCACAGAATGGACTGAAAGGAGAGAAGACTTAAGGTAGTGTTATGCAGGAGTTTAAAAATGCTTCTTTTCTCCATCATAAGAGAGGTGGGGAATCACCTAGCCACCTTCATCTTTGGAGAATCTATTAGAGAAGCTAATTTATTCTTAGTCTCAAATGAGATGATGTGGGGATCAAGATGTAACAGATGATTTAAGCATGGCCATGATTTCATGAAAAAAGCCTGGACTGGCAAATTACAATTTGTCTTAGAACAATTAAGGGACAAAACCATAGTATAATGACTGGCAAACTATAAATCCCTTACCATGATTAAATCTTATGAATGCTTTAAGATAGATAAGATAGTGTGACGTTCCCCTGGTGTTATCTGGACCGGTGATCTGCTATCTCCAGTCCTCGACTCTGGGAGCTAGCCTTACCCTGCTCTGCTGTGAGAACCCCCACTCCTGGGTTGTTCACTCACAGCCTCTAACATGTAAGCTGCTTGGATTCTGCAACCGAATGACACTAGCCAATATCTCTGGTCCCAGACACAACCCTAGGAACCTCTATCTTGCAGTGTCCAGTTATGCCCGCTGGACACTGCAAGCTTATATAAGTTCATCAATTTAGAGAAAGAAATTGATATGTACCAGGCTTGTTATCCTAAGGGGAGTCTCTGTCATGCTTCAAACCAAATGTACTGCTTCAGTTAGAATAAACAAACAAAAATTTATTAACTACAAAAAATAGATTTTAAGTGATTATAAGTCAAAGCACAACAAGTAGGATTTGCTCAAATGAAATAAAAGCAAAATGCATTCTAAGTTGATCTTAACAATTTCAGTGCCCTTACAAACTTATATGCTTCTCACCACAGGCTGGCTGGTTGCCCTTCAGCCAGGACCTCCCCTTTGATCAGCATTTCAGTCACTTGGTGGTGATGTCTGTAGATGAAGGTGGAAGAGAGAGGAAGAGCATGGCAAATGCTTCTCCCTTTTACCATGTTCTTTCTTCCATCTTGGCTTTGCCCCCTCCATTCAGGGTCAGGTGAGCATTACCTCATTGTTGTCCCCAACTGACCAAAGGAAGGGGGTGACTCACTCGAGAGTTCAACAGAGCCTTTGTTGCTGCCTAGGCCAGTGTCCTTTGTTCCTGTGAGGCTGAGCTGGGTTAGTCCAATACATGCCCTGATGAAGTGTGAACTGCCCCTCTGCTCCTGGAGAGTTTTTGCCTGGGCTTGTTTTAAGCCATGAAGACACATTTTCAGCCTCATAACTATATACATGAAATTACAACCTATAACATTATTATAACAACAATGCTCAGTGCATCATGAGCCTTCCGAAGACACCCAACATGACAAACTTTGCATTGGATACCACACAATCATTTTACAAGGATGAACATGGGAGTGCAGGGTGTTTCCTCGAGGCACAAAGTGTCACAGATAGATCAATAGATCGATGGTTATTCCAAGGAAACTAATTCAAACTTCCGCCTTCATGAAGTCTCTTTGTACGTTAAGGTAATCAGCCTCTACCACAATCTCCGTCAATGTCTTGGATCAATACAACTCTCTGGAGAATAGGGTGTCCGAATTGCTTTGGAACTCTATTAAGACCACCATAAATTGGTCAGAAGATTGTGCTCTGACCCCTCACTGGTATGGGAAATATATAGCTTTTTCAGTAGTTCAGGTCTGCACCATTTGAGTTTTCTTGTGATACACTCAAGTAATATTATTGTCAAGTAGACAACACAAGAAATGTCATTCTACTATTTTGCTGTAAATGTAACAAGGGTTAAATGCATTCATATAATCAGCCAAATATGATCCATCTTATTTCATAATCACCAGTCACCATCCATATACTGGAAACATCCTGCAATATTGTCACCAGCAAATCATGGCAATTATCTCCAACAATGTCGACAAAACATCTTCCACCAAATGGTGAGGCTGGAGAACCCCTGGGCAACTATACCAGTCCCTTCATTAAAAATACATTAATACTCAACATACATGAACAAGCATATCAACCTCATCCTTAGTCCTCATATTCACAACATACTGTGTATATAATACTACTAGTAATCTAATGATTCATTTAATTACTAAGGTGCCTTATCGTAAAGCTTCTTAATGACTAAAAAATATAATTAACAACAATTGGCTCAGTAAAATGTTAGGAGTGTACTGAAACATTCTTCTAGAATCATAACATGGTCTGAACAGGAAACAAGAAAGTAAGCAGAAACATGAGTTTCAGGGCTTGTCTTCATTACCCGCCTGGATCGGTGGGTAGAAATCGATTTCTCGGGGATCGAATTATCGCATCTCGTTGGGACGCGACAATCAATCCACGAATCGATGCGTGTACTCCACCAGCCCAGGTAGGAGTAAGCGCCGTTGACGGGGGAGCCGCGGCGGTCGATTTGCCGCCGTCCTCACAGTGGGGTAAGTCGGATCGGATATGTCGAATTCAGCTATGCTATTTGCGTAGCTGAATTTGCGTATCTTAAATCGATCCCCCCCAGTGTAGACCTAGCCTTAAGTATCCTTCACTTTCTTTAGTTTAAGCCCATGTTAAGAACGCAGAAGGGGAGGAAAGAATGTTGGCCACATATTTTTTTTGTATAGCCCTATTTATCTACCTACGGTATTTAAAGGGCTCTCATCTCCTCCAAGCACCTTCAATGTATTGATCTTCAGAATTCTCTTGTGAGTGAGGCCAGTACTATTATCACCCCTTTACAGAGACACTGAGGGTATGACTACATTGGTGCTTGGATGTGTGATTCCCTGTGCAGACAGACAGACAGACTTGTACTAGTTCAGTTGAAGCTAGCATGCTAAAAATAGACCTTGCAGCACAGACTAGCCACCTGAATCCCAACCTACCTAATCTCCTGGGTCCATGCTCAGGCAGCTAGCCTGAGTCACTGCCAGTGCCACAACATCCACGCTTCTATTTTTAACATGCTAGCTTCAGCTGAACTAGCGTGTCTCTCGTCCAATTCTGTGAATCACACCACCCAGCTGCAGTGTCGACATACATATGTAACTTGTCCAAGAGGACAACGAAAGTCTATGGCAGAGCAGGGAATAAAAGCTCCCAAGAGTCTAACCACTAGACAATCCTTCATGTTTTATTTGCACTAGGGGTGTTATTCAAAACGACTTGGTGAGATAACAGAAGATGTTGATGGACATGATGTATTCCTTGACTCAGATTGCCTAGGTTACATCAAAGTTTTTGGCAGCATGCTGAATCTTGGTTCAAATGCAAACAATCCTTGGAAGCACTGAGGGCAGCAGAATCAAATCCCATGTTGTATGACTCAACTCCTCTGATGTACTCAGCACAGATCTCAATGCTTATACCATTCCATTGACACAGCCTATGCAAGTCCCTTCAGCAAAGCCTTTAATGAGGCATGATCTAGTAGTTTCATTACTCATTCTTACATCATTGTAACACATTTATGTCTGTGTGAGGTGAAAGAGATAGTTGGAGTAGGATAATAAGGAGCAGTACTTTGATGCAAAAGGTCTCTTTTGATGTAAAATTTTTTTTTTCAACATGGGAAGGGAATAAACGTAATGACTCAGAGTTATTTTATCATCATCATGTTATCCCAACTGTGCAAAAGATGGTGGTTAGGAAGAACCAGCTATTCTTCCCATCAATTCTACATAAGCATGTCTACAGAGATTGCTATAGTATCCAGACTCATGGCACTTCTTGACTGAGATTCGAGACGCTGGGATCTAGTCAGAAGAAAGATTGCTTACAAGCCTGCAGAGGTCTCACTACTTTCACTGTACTTCTTTGGCGAATACCAATTCAAGTTGTGGAAGAAGCACATTTATATGTTGATTCTCTCCCCACAGAGGAGCAAAAAGCGGATCTACTAGGGCATGCAAAAAAACCCACACAGAGGATTGTGGGAACTGATGTAAATAATATCCTAGAGAAAGTAGCTGCTTCTGTTGTGACTAGAGAGAGAAAAGTCATCCTTCATTTCACTATTTTCATCAAAACCTTGATCGCCTCCGAGAACTAAAGATTGTAAAAAGAATAGTCACCAAGAAAAGAAGACAATTTATATCCTAGACTATAGATTTGGGTGAGTTCAGTGTGAAGTGATGGTTGATCTATTAATAGACTGGAATAATATCTATAAAAACAAATCCTTTCAAATCTCAGAAATGTTTGGAGATGACTCCTGTAGATGGCTCGAGGCACTAATTAATGGGCTGTGAGATTTTATTCTTTCTAGTTCACAGTCCAATGCAGCCCAGGTCAGAAGTGACCATAAGTCATTCAGCAGCTTATTTTAAATGGATTTTTCAGGCTAGCTCCTAACAGACAACTGGGACCTTTGTGGGAGGGTAATGCGCTCAAGAGAGAGATGTCAGAAACTTAGTGAGCATACACTTTTTTTTTTTTTTTCCCCTTAGAAGCAGCCTCTCCAGATCAGGACTGAGGCAAACCAGTGTGCTGGCTCGTGTGGGGTTGCTTACACTGACATTGCTCATTTCTACTTGTCTGCAACAAGACATAATACTTCTCTAGTGCTGTCAATTCATGTCATATTTCACATGCAAAAACAAAAACAAATAAAAACATTATCACTTAATTTAAAAAGTTGTGTTTTGCAGTGTGGGTGACTGTTTCAGTAGAACTGCTTAATTATACAAATGTTTATGCCCATCACTGGCAAAGAAGCCTGCAGTACTTTAGAACTCTTTGGGGCCCCAGGATAGGTGAAAAATCAACAACAAATGCAGCTATTTAAGAGAATTATATTTTCATCATATCATGCATCATGACCTGCTCACTAAATGTCTCACATTGGATTCACACTAGCTGAAAATTCACCCATTAGAGATAAATTAGAATTTAAATCTACAAACTGTCTAGCATTTATTTTAAATTATTATAAATTTATTTACACAGCTACTGGGAATGACTAAGCAGTGTAAGGAATTGGGAATGTTAAGTAAATGTAACAAGTTGTACTTATTCTTGCATGGTATCTCCGTTATTTAGCTGTATTAGTGGATATAAATCTTTCATGATTCTTTTTGTATATTAAGCTCTCCTGATTATTTGGCCAAAAATCCCAGGATCCTTGCTATATTGGCCAACATGTCTAAACACCAATGCCTTAACAGTACTATATTTTAGACTGAGTTAGTGTGTGATTAATGTCTATATAGTCTATAGTAGGGCTGTGCTTAATTATCCACTCTGGTAAACTATATCCAGAAAGGGACCCCAGTCGACTAACAAAGGATGCCTGTTACTACCAATGTGTGTTGTAATGAACAAGGCAGTGTGATTGATAAGGGATACTTATGATCCAGATCAGTGGATCACTGAACAGTTCTGTGACTGATATTTGTTATTGCAGCTGTTTCTGGTGACTTATGAAATCTTTCTGGCACTTTGAAAGATGTTTTTAACTCATTTCGAAGTGCTTGTTTACACAGTTGTTTTCAGTAATAATGCATTTGAAATTCCTTTAGCTTTCAATCATGTAAACGGAGATACCATTCAACAGCTTCCATAATTAATTAAGTAAATTGTAATAGAACAATTTCTCTTGTTCACAAAAGAATTCTTTGTCTGACACCCTATAAAAAGGAAGAGTTTTTGAGAACTTAATTAGAAATGAAGTAAGCTACAAACATGTCTCCACTCTCAGATGGTTATGTATGTTATCCTTTCTGCATTCTGTATAGTGCTGTATTAGGATTGATTAGTTGTCTTACTTGAATAAAACTTCATTTGAGTTTGTTATATAACAGGGGTCAGCAACGTTCAGCACGCGGCTCGCCAGAGTAAGCACCCTGGTGGGCCGGGCCAGTTTTATTTACCTGCTGACGCGGCAGGTTCGGCCGATCACGGCCCCCACTGGCCACGGTTCGCCGTCCCGGGCCAATGGGGGCGGCAAGAAGCCGTGGCCAGCACATCGCTCGCCTGCCCTGCTTCTTGCTGCCCCCATTGGCCTGGGACGGCGAACCGTGGCCAGTGGGGGCCGTGATCGGCCGAACCTGTCACATCAGCAGGTAAATAAAACTGGCCCGGCCCGCCAGGGTGCTTACTCTGGCGAGCCGCGTGCCAACGTTGCCGACTCCTGTTATATAACATCATGTCTTATTACATCTGAACATATAACAGATATACTAATCTGCTATCACTTGAATTTAACTTAAGAATCTATCCTTACTTCAAATATTTTCCTCCAATCCATCTTATCTTACACATTCTTTCATTCTTTAGGGTTTCAATCTTACACATTCTTAATTCAGGGAAAATTCTCATTGATTTCAATGAAAGTTTTACTAGCAGATGTCAAGAAATTAAAACATTTTGAAAAAAGGCAATTTAAAGATTACAGATTTGTTACAGTAGTTGTTTCCAGTAGATTTCTTTACTGTATTAAAAGAAACAACTGAAAAGAAATACATACAAGCTGCTTTCATTTCTAAGAAATACAATAATTTTAATTTTGTTTTTTTCTCTTACAAATGTGTGCAAATTTTCCTTGATCCTTAAAATACCTCTTAAGTTTACAAGGCCCCAGCATAGTAAAACACTTAAGCACATGCTTAACCTCAAGCATACGAGTAGTGCACCAAGTCTAGCTGACCTTAGTCATTCAAGTAGTCTTACTTCTTTTGATCCCACATTATGTTCTGCATGCTAGAAATTAGAAATGTTTCAGTGAAGAGTTGTAGGATCTGCCTTAAAAGCACAGACTTGGATTTTACCACACCAAAAAATCAAGAGAAAACTCCACTTGTGACTGTCCTTTTGTTATAGATAATATGGCCTCCTATTTTTTTTATTTTTATTTTTATTGGTAAAAGAGGTGGAAGGTGTGAGTTTGGTGCTGAGCTGTCTTGTAGTCAATGTAGAGATATGGTTGTAAAAGATTATAATTTAGAGATGCTCCTCATTATGGACAGTATTATGAACATAGGAATTTGGAAATGTGTCCTGGA
Organism: Trachemys scripta elegans; assembly: GCF_013100865.1. Classification (NCBI taxonomy): domain Eukaryota; kingdom Metazoa; phylum Chordata; order Testudines; family Emydidae; genus Trachemys; species Trachemys scripta. The sequence continues at coordinate 134,200,918 of NC_048299.1, forward strand.
GGCAGCAGTTGGGAACACCACATGGCCATGTGCAGCAGTTCACCAGACACACCCTCAAGCTTGTTTTATTAAAGTTTTATTCCTTTCTTATTCACTGGTTTGTAATGTAATGAACCCTAAAATTGTTGCATGATGTCAGAAGTGCTGAATGAGAAGGAAACTGCGGTCATTTTGAAGTTAACTCCTGTGTTTACAACTGAAAGCAGAGACGAAGGGAGGCACCAGAGAGGCATGTGGAGCACCAGGCACAGAAGCTTTTGCATGTATTTGGTGAGCACAATAGTAGCTTGACTAGCTTAAGAAGGGGCGGGGGGGGGGAGCCTCAAATGGACGTGTTGCAGCCTCCATCCAGTCTGCAATTATCAGGCAACATTGCAGAGAACTGGAAAAAAATTCAGACAGAGATTTGAATGGTATTTAGCAGCCATAGGGGCAGAGGAGAAAAATGATAAAGTGTTTTTCTTTTTGCATGTTGTTGGGGCGGAAGCATTGGATATTTATAACAACTCTAAGTTTGAAGAAGGTGAAAGAATGAAGTTAAGTAAAATACTATTTTACTAATTTGAGGAACATTGCATTCCAAAAAGGAATGACACCTTTGAGAAAGAGAATTTTTTACATGCATGCAAAAAAAATGATGACGCCATAGAGTAGTATGTCACAGAATTAAGGAAACTCAGTAAAACGTGACTTTGGTGAGCTGATAGAGTCTCTGGTCAGAGATAGTATCATTTGTGGCATTAAAGACAATGTGTTAAGAGAGAAACTGCTCTGTGAAGGAGACTTAACTTTAGAAAAAGCTCTCCAAATATACAGGGCACTAGAAACTGTGAAAGTACAAGCCAGCGAGCTGAATTCAACAGAAGGAGTTAAACATGCACTAAGTATACAAGAATATAACCAGAATAGGTCAAATCCAAGAGTGGAACCAACCATTTGCTATGAAAATCACTGCTAGGATGAAGACTGGGTACAGACAGTCATGTGGAAAGTGTGGATCATAGCATTGCCCCAAACAGTGTGTTGCCTTTGGGAAACTCTGTCATAAATGTGAGAAAAAAATACATAATTTTGCAGATCCCAAATGTAGAAAAGTTAAGGGCATTCATTTAAAGAATGGTTGAGGACTTTTTCATAGATGTACTGGTATTTAGCAAGCCTGATGAGAGGGACTGGATACTGCCTATGACAATGAATGGAACAATTATTCCACTGAAACTTGACACAGGAGATCATGTTAATATTCTGTCTGAACAAGATTATGAAATAAGACCAAAATGGAAACCAAGGAACAAATATACCAGTGGAGGGGAGGTACATTGCTAGCATCAACCATAAAAACACCATGTACAGGCTCCCGTTCATTGTAGTGCCAAAAAGAGGTGACACTAGGCCTGGCTGCATGTGAAAAACAATCTGGTAAAATGGGTGCTCTCACTACAGAATCATGCTGAACCTGGTTAGGAGGCAGTCTTTTGGGAATATCATGACCTGTTGCAAAGGTCTATGAACATATTGATGGTGTTGACACCTCAATGGATAACATCATCATCTACGGCTCAACGAAAGAGGAGCATGATCATAGACTTCAGTAACTCCTGGATGCAACTAGAGCTGCAAACCTCAAACTAAATAGGGAGAAATGTGTTTTAGGGGTTACAGAACTGACTTTTGTTGGGGACATTATTTCCAATGAAGGTGTAAAATCAGATAAGAGGAAGATTTCAGCTAATGAAATGATGTCACATCCCCAGTCAAAGAAAGATATCCAAGAGTTCTTGGGGATAGTTAGTTATCTTGAAAAATTCATACCTAATCTATCTACCAAAGCAGCAGCTTTGAGAAAACTCCTAAAGAATAAAAAATGAATGGTATTGGGGTATAGAATAGGAGGAATCGTGACAAGGTTTTAAACAACAACTGATACAAGAAACCAGCATTAAATTTCTGTGCACTAAGAAGGCCTATTAAACTCGCATCAGATGCTTCACAGTCTGGGTTAGGTGAATGTTGATTGTGGCAACCAGTGGCATATGCATCCAAATCACTGACTGAGGCAGAAACCAGATACACACAGATCAAGAAGGAGCTTTTAGGAATAGTGTTTGCCCGTGAAAGATTCATCAGTATATTTATGGACTGACAGTGGAAATTGAAATGGATGACAAGCCCCTGATAGCATTATTTAACAAACAACTAAATGATTGTACCTTAAGGATTCAAAGACTGATGATAAAGCTGCAAAAGTCTGATTTGGTTATGACTTACACACCCGGTAAATTCATGTTCACTGCAGATGCACTATCTAGAGTAGTAGCTTCCACAAAACCAGAGAAGACTTTTGAGACAGAGATGCAAGTACATCTCATTGTAAAGTCAATTTCCATAGCTAACAGGAAACTGCCACAAATAAGAGAGGAAACAGAGAAGGATGAATCATTGGGAATCTTTAAAGAAATGGTCATTAAAGGGTGGCCTGAAGAAATAAGCAGTTGCTGTCCTAGTATAAGAGATTATTGGAACCACAGACATTACTTACTGTGATAGATTGAGTGATTTTAAAGGGCAGTAAGGTTGTATTTCCAATGAGTCTCCGAAAAGCAGTGCTACAGAAGATCCAGAAGGATAATTTAGGGATTGAGAAATGAAAACAAGGAGCATGAAAGATGCTGCATTGGCTGTGGATCAATCACAACATTGCTGATGTGGTAGGAACCTGCTTTTCATGTGAAATACAAACCATGACAATAGGCAGAGCGACCGACACCTCATCCAGTTCCACAAAGGCCTTATGAGAAGGTAGGCACTGACTTATTTACCTGGCAATCAAAGGATTATTTAATAGTCACAGATTATTATTCTATGGATCCTAAAATTTGCGCACACACTGCACAGTACTAATAGTTAAGTCAGTGATAGCTGGCATGAAGGGAATCTTCTCCAGACACGGAATTCCAAATAAACTCTTTAGCAATAATTGGCCACAATTTTCCAGTGCAGATTTTAGGCAATTTGCCAGAGATTGAGATTTTCAGCAGAAAACATTAAATTCAAATTACCCTCAATCAAATAGACTTGTGGAAAGATCTGTTAGTAAAAGACTTTTGACAGTGGGAGCGATTTCTATAAAGCTTTATTGGTTTACCAAAGTACACCTTTGGAGAATGGCTTTTCTCCAGCTCAGCTGTTAATGGGAAGAAGGATCAGATCTAATTTATCGATTGCTGATAATATGCTGAAATCTCATAACAATGAAACCATATGAAGATGAAAGAAAATCAGAAGTCTACACATAAATATTATTTTGACAAAATGGCCCATGATCTCCCATCTCTTAACCCAGGTGATAGAGTGTGCCTGAGGAATCACACCTCTAATACTTGGGGCCAAAGAGGTACTATTAAAGAACAGCTGCATTCAAGGTCTTATATAGTCCAGACAGACCAGGAGGACGCATTTCAACATAATTGAAGGGATCTATGAGTAATCCCAGAAAGTTCCAAAACATTGACAGTAGATGTGGACTCTGGCATTTACCATATGACTGATCCTTTATCATCAATGCAAAAAGGAGAAACTATGAAGGAACAAGAGAACAACTCAGACTCTAATGAAAGACTGATACTGAGAAGATCATAACGGGAGATTAAATGTCCTGAAAGATGCATAGGGACTTGCTAACCTGCCTAGAGATGAGGTATTTGAAGAAAATGACTGGTAAATAAAGTGATGTGATGGTAACCTCTCCTCTCTAGGTAGCTGACATATCAGGTTTATGGAAATATATTACATGGATTGAGAATTTAATGCATGTGTTATTAGATAGTTTTAAACTGTTTATATATATGTATATGCATTAATTTGTTTTTCTTTAAGAGAGAAGATATAGAGATATGGTTGCAGAAGAATATAATTTAGAGATGTTCCCTCATTATGGACAGTATTATGAACTTAGGAATTTGGAAATGTGTCCTGGAGGCGGCAGTCGGGAACACCGCATGACCATGTGCAGCAGTTCGCCAGAGGTACTCTCCAGTTTGTTTTATTAAAGCTTTATTCCTTTTTCATTCATCGGTTTGTTATTTGATGAACCTCAAGATCATTACAGTTAATATAATGGGAACTGAAAAGGGGTCCCTCTTAGACCTGCATAGCAAGACTGACAAGATGACCAAAGTAAAAATCCATGACTGTACTTTTAGAGAAGACCCTGCACTTAGTCTAACAAGTTGTCTCAATGGCTAGCCCACAGAACAATGACAGGAATGAGTTCTTCATGCAGCTCTGACATATTGTTACAGCTCAAATATGCATACAATTGGTAAGACATAATTGCATCTTAACACCAAAAGAAGTGAAGAGAATTAAGTGTCCTAAGAGGGACACCATCAGGATATCAGACTGTTTGGGAATTGGATACAACATAAGCACCTTGTCAGAAGGGCAAAGGAGCGTGTGTGCTTGTGGAAATCATATCACAAACAAGGGTCTGTCTCCTAAACCTTAGGGGAAATGTCATTCTGTAGGCATAAATACTTTAGCTCTTACAGCTTTCTTACTGATTATGGTATAATGGTCCAGCCAGCCCAGAGTTAACTCATTGAGTCAGCAGAGCTGAGTTGGTGTAGGGAGTGGCATTAAGAAACCTTTCCCAGGGAATGCATCTAAATACCCTGAGCAGGAATGGAAGGAATTGGGGCAAAAAGAACAAGTGAGCCTGTAATGGGGCATGCTCTGTTCTCAGATGACCCTCAGTATCTGTCTGTTCAATGGAAAGTTTGTGCATTTTATTTACACTCCCCACACCATACTCCTGGAGGAATTTGGCACCACTGCACACATGCAGAATTCATGTCTCATAGAATGTCAGGGTTGGAAAGGACCTCAGGAGGTCATCTAGTCCAACCCCCTGCTCAAACCAGGACCAATCCCCAGACAGATTTTTACCCCAGTTCCCTAAATGGCCCCCTCAAGGATTGAACTCACAACCCTGGGTTTAGCAGGCCACTGCTCAAACCACTGAGCTATCCCTCTCCCCAAATGTCCCCTGCAAATTTCTTTGCTTCTCTGCATAAAAATGATTTCTGATAGGGAAGAAAAGGGAAGCTGCAAGAGTGGTCATGCACGACTCCCCAGCAGCACGGGTGCATTTTTTTGGGTGCCCGGGGAGGCTCCGGCCAGTGGCTCCTACCACGTGCCAGGCTCAGCTACTAGTCCTGGCTGGGGAGAACAGGACTTCCTCTTCCTCTGCAAGAAGTGGCCAGGGCTGGGTCAGACCCACCCCCAGAAACCTCTTCAGCTGCAAGAAGCACCGCACCCCACCCCACTTCCTGCCCACCATCACATCTCAGCCATGGGGAAAGGGGTCACTGAATGGGGGGCTTCCCCCCCATCCACCCAACCCCTGTGCATCCAGACCCACCTCATATCCAGATTTTCCCAGCAAGCCTCACCTCCTGCACCCAGAACCCCCCCGCCCCACTGACTCGCCTGAACCTGAACCCACACCCTTAAAAGCCTCACCCTCTGCACCCAGACCCCCACCTCTCTGTAGCTGGACCCCACCCCCCAACAAGTCCCACCACACCTGCACCTGGACCACCCTGATTAACCCCCCCCAGTACCCAGACTTCTACCCCACAGAACCCCACCAAGTCAGCACTGAACACCCCCCGCCCCTTGCTGAGCCCTCCACACCTAGTCTCCTGCTGCTGAGCCCGAACCACCTTCACCTGGACCCCCTTCCAGAGTCCCATTGTGTCTGCACCCAGAAGCCCTCCACCTCCCAATGAGCCCCTGTTCATCCAGATCTCCCTTGCACCCAGACCCCCCCACCAAGACACCCACATCCGGATTGCCCCACACAGAACCCTATCACCCCACACCTGGATCTCTCTACACTAAGCCCCTCTCTACTTGGATCGAGTTGGGCTGAGCCGAGCCCAATTTCCTACAGCTAGTGTGCTTAGCACGGAGGAGCATGGCCCCACACTGTTTCTGGTACAGTTCTGTGCACTGTGTCAGGGTCATGTGTAACTTTACTGCCAAGTCCATGTCTCGGGGGAGGGGGAGTAGCGCAGGGTGATCTCCTACATCTGTGCAGTCAGTGGCCTGTGCTCCCTGCTTCCATGCTGGAGACTCCATATTTATTTATTCACAAATAAAATTTGAAGAATTTTAAAATATTATGTGCAGAACTTTAAATTGTTTGGCACAGAATACCGTCAGGAGTAATACCAGCACAATCTCATGCAACAATTGTATATACAGTACTTCTCTACCTTTAGCCCTTTACTGCAGGACCAGCGGGCTCTCTTCCTTGAGATCTCTACACACACTGGGCCCAGTTACTCCATCTCTTCCCTGGTACAGTCTTCCTGTGTCCTTCTTATAACCCTCAGCAGCTGGACTAATTGGCTCATCCAGCCTGCCAATCTGATCAGCCAATTAGGTTCCACATCCTTGATCAGTTTTCTCCAAGGGAGCTGATTTATGCCTTATTGATGAGAGTGCTGCTCACCTGCTAACTTCCAGCACTCTGTCACAGAGAACTATTGAAATAAAGAGCTGGTTGTGTGCAGAAAGCAAGGCTGTGACTTGGATTGTGAGATCAGTCAAAATATAGCAACCTCATTGGCCATCAGCAGTTCAGTGGGTGTGGAGTCATCAATGGAGTATCAAAATGTTGATGACCTCACCTTCCCAGTATGTTCTGTCAGAATCCATCTATGCCTCATAGTGTCACAGGGAGGCAGGGAGAGGGGCAGCTTCACCAGTTCTGCCAGGGCTTTACTAACCAAACATTATTACTCTTAGAGATGGGCCCAAACCAAAGAACTCTGATCCAGATCTGGATCTGCCTTCTCCCAAAGATTAGGGATGCTGACACCTGGGTTTTTGGTTCACACCCATTTCTAATAGATAATATGATGATCATGTTACAGCACATGAAAGGAGATCTTCACTAACCTACAAGATCTCCATACCGAGAGGTGTGTCCAATAAGTACTTCATAAGTACTAAGAAGGGGATAGTGCAGATGGCTATTCACTCTCTAGCTGTCCTAAACGAAAAGTTCCCTATGATGTTTTAATCTACACCAGTTTCAAAGGAAGGTAGATCAAAGTGCACTAGGGAACTTTCAGTGCATGGCAGCAGGGCCGACACAGACACAGTGAGCAGCAAGTTAGCATAGGGTAGATTCACATCTCAGCTTGCTGCAAATAAGAGCTCATTTGGACAAACAGTGTGTGTGTGTGTGTGTGTGTGTGTGTGTAAGGTTTCAAGGTCTTCCTGAGTTCACACAGAATGATGTGTCATTGTCAAGGTTGGGGACAAGTTGCCAGTTTAAGATCCAGATTTCAAACACCCCAGAGACTGTGTAGACACTACATACAGTGACGGGAAGGGTTGTCCCATCAGCATAGGTAAGTGATCTCCTCAAAAGGCAGTATTGAGGCTGATGGAATAATTCTTCTGTCAACCTAGCACGATATATACACGGGGGGGGGGGGGGGGGGGGGTCGGCTTAACTACGTCGCTCAGGGTGTTGATTTTTCACTCCCCTCAGAGATGTAGCTAAGCCAATTTAATATTCTAGTGTAGATCAGACCTAAGTGTGACTAGATCCAGGGTTCGGGTGTGACTGAGATCTGTATCTCCTTGTCACAATGTTTCTTTCCAATCTGTTTATTTCCTTCTTTCCTCTCTCTTGTGCAATTTTTCTTCTCTAACATTTTCACAATGATTCTTTCGTGCCCTTTTCAGAGTTGCAATGTGGCTCAGATAAGGATTTTTGAAAATTATATTATAAATAAAGAAATAATGGCCTAAGTAGTCTTTTCTCACCCTGCTGAGTAAAATTCTGTGTAATGAATTCACAGACAGCTGAAATCCCTAGGAATAAAAGAACTCAACTGATACTCAGGATTGGGAACTGGACTGTCAGTCAGGAGACCTAGGCAGTATTCCACCCTCTGCCACTGATCTGTTGTACCACTTTGGACAATTGACACTTTGCCTCAGTTTCGTCTCCTTCCTTTTTTATGTCCATCTTTACTCTTCAGATTCAAAGCTCTTTGATGCAAGGACACTTATGTGTTTTTACCTTGCCTAACACAATAGGATCTCAAATGGGATTGGGGTCTCTACGCAATCCCTTAATACCAAAAATAAATACAACTAATATTGAGGATGATGCTTGTGGGAGGGAATAGAGCCAAATAAAATATTGGAGAGATCCTGTACATAAAGGATATGGGGTCTGTATATTATGATAAAGAACATGACACCAGGGGCGTTACATCTCTGCTACTGGCTCAGGAATAGCAGGGCATCACACAGATAGTGCTGTTGGAGAAGAAAAGCCACCTACTTGTAACAGTTCTTATTTAAAGCATCTATACAAAAAACTGCAAACACAATGGGTATCCCAGCCTCAGGTATCCATCTAGTCAGTGATACAGACCAACCCCTCGAGCAATACAAAAACATAAAGGGAGACTCACAAAGCTCCAGCCATTCTTTGTCCTTTAGAATGTTATTTTTGTGTGTGTGAAAGGACTGCAGCCCCCAACAATAGGGAATATTAAAGAGACATACTTCACGCAGGATGTTTGCCAACCCCAAATGGCTACTTACAGTAAGCAGACCCCAAAACCAGGATCACAAAATCCCCCTGAAGTTCAAATATGAATGAAGAACTGATGGAGGATCAAACTTTATCCCAGGGTGGAGTAACTGTATTGGCTTTAGCATCCACTATTCAATGTATTCTACTTTCAGGAGGTCACAAAGTGATGGATGTAAAGCACTGAAAATTATTCTGAGTGACAGAACTGAGGGAGAGCAGAGGTTAAAACTTCATTACTTATAAGTAAATGCATGAATGAACTACTTTACTGTTCATCAAGTGATGACCTCTCTCAAGAACAGGAAAGTCTTATGACACATCCCAGTTCAGACTTCTTTCACAGAAGCTGCTAGGTCCTACATCCTCTGAACGTCACCTTTCCGGTACCTTGGACTGCTAAGTCGCTGAAGAACTAGTCTCTAGTGTCTTGACACTCCAGTCCTTGTACTTTCAGCTAAGTCCTGGGAAAACTTACTCTAGCCAGCAAGCCTCACCTCTCCCTTCCCCGCCATCCTTGCCCACTACTTGTGTTTGAATGAACCTTCATGGTGGATCTTAGCAACCAAATGGGCCTTTACCAAGTCCTCAGATGTCCAATTACACTCTTATGTCCAACCATGTGTTCGCTTCCTACAACCCCATACATAGCTCACCACATTACCTAACGTTCTCCACACACACACCCAGGCCATGGAACTGGCCTCCCTCGTGGAGGGAAGAAAGCTGGGAAGATATATGTGAGGGGAAAGGATTTTCTTGTATATGCTCCCCAAAACATTGTTTTGTCCCTAATGCTTATAGTGTGAGGAAAAAAATAAACCTTTGCTTTGTTCCCCAAATTGTAACACTTGTCTCTCTGTAGGTGAAATAATACCAATCATATGTAATGCTTCAGGGCTTCAGCTGGTCACCTGCATAAGGGCCAGAAAGGATTTTTTTCTCTTTTAGTTCAAAATTGGCCCAATTAATTATGGGGTTTGAATCTCTGTGAATAACCAGATATTGACCATAGCTGGAAGCAGGACATCAGCATTCTGATGCAGTTCAGCAAATCCTCCTATGGCCCAAGATGCTTAGCTGTACCACTCTTCCTCTCATGCTCATAGTTAAATTGTGCACCAGATTTGGGGTCACGAAGGAATGTTCCTTCAGGTCAGATTGGCCAAGACCTTGGAGATTTTTTGCCTTCCTCTGCATCATTGAGCATGGATTGTCTTCTAAGGTCATATGGACCCATCTCAGGGGCTTCAGACATTAGGCTCACTTCCTGTTTTCACTGTACTTCCTATTTTCCATCTGTGGCGGACACCACTTTAGTCCCCTAAAGACTACACATTTTAAGGTTCAAAAAAGGGCAACAAAAATGATTAGGGGTATGGAATGCCTTCAATATGAGGTGACATTAATAAGATTGGGACTTTTCAGCCTGGAAAAAGAGACAACCAAGGAGTGATATGACTGAGGTCTATAAAATCATGATTGGTGTGGATAAAGTAAATAAGGAAGTGTTATTTACTCCTTTTCATAACTAAGGCTACATTTTAGTCATGAGTATTTTTAGTAAAAGGACAGGTCCTGGGCAATAAACAAAAAGTCATGACTTGTGACCTGTCCATGACTTTCACTAAAAATACCTGTGACTAAATTTTACCTTCTGGGAGGGGGGCACTCTTGAAGACTGCTGCTGGGAGGTGGGCAGCGCGGGGCCCCACTGCTGCTTGGGGGGAGGTGGCCTGTGGCCCTGCCATCTCTAGCCTGGGCGGGGGGCAGCCTGGGACCCTGCCGCCACTGCTGGTCTGAGTGGGGGATGGCCCGTGGCTCTGCTGCTGATGATCTGGGCAGGGGGTGGCGGCCATGTGGCCACTGCTGCTGGTCCCAGATCGCTGTTACAGGGCAACGCTGGGACCAGCTGCCAGAGTAGCGTCTGGCCCCAGGGCTTCCCCAGCTGCTGGGGTGGTCCTCAGGTCAGCCACACCAGCTCTGCAAAATTCACAGAGGTCACTGAAAGTCATGAAAGCCATGATTTCCATGACCCAGATGAATGATTTGCAACCTTATTCATAACACAAGAACTAGAAGTCACCAAATGAAATTAATAGGCAGCAGGTTTAAAACAAACAAAAGGAAGAATTTCTTCATACAACGCACAGTCAAACTGGAACTCTGCCAGAGGATGTTGTGAAAGCTAAGACTATAACAAGGTTCAAAAAAGAACTAGATAAATTCATGGAGGATAGGTCCATCAGTGGCCATTAGCCAGGATGGGCAGGAATGGTGTCCCTTGCCTTTGTTTGCCAAAAGCTGGGAATGGGCGATAGGGGATGGATCACTTGATGATTACCTGTTCTGTTCATTCCCACTGGCGATCTGACATTGGCCACTGTCAGAAGACAGGATACTGGGCTAGATGGAGCTTTGGTCTGACCCACTGAGGACATTTTCTTTAGAATTTTCTTATTATGGAAGGAATGCAGTCACCTATGCAGCTTCCACCAAAAGGGTGCGTGTGTGTGTAAGACACACCTATTTCAGGGAGTATGCCATAGCTAGATGGACAACTCACAGTAAGCAGACCCCCAAACCAGGATTATGGATGGTCACTGACGTTCAAATATAGATAAAGAACTGATGTTGAATCAAACTTTCTGGTGTGAGTGCATTGTTTCTTTTGGCAAAGCTTGCTCTTAACCCAAACCCTTGCCATTGAATCAGACAGCTACTGAGCATGACCTGTACTCACCACACTCCCCTCCTCTAGATGCCTCTGAGTGCCTCCAGATAACTTCACAGCCCTGCTTTCTAGACATGGGTAGATACACAGGGGATTTGACAAAAATACATGTCTCCTCCCCAATGCTGCTTTCTCCTCTTTAGACTGAAGCAATTCAATCGTCACATGTAGGTTACAATTGCCTTCAAGAAACAACTAGCAAGGGGCCTGATGCTTTCCTCACCATGATACCCACTCAGGGATGCTGTTTCCCAATAATATGCTCCAGAGGCAACCCCTGCACTGTACTGGTTTTAGCAGCCACCAATAAAAGTCACTGGTTCATAGTAGTCATAACGTGAGGATAGTTAGAGTTTTTACTTCTGCTTTTTTGTTTCTGGTGCAGCACTGCAATGCAGTTGATATAATGAGAACTGCAGAGTGGTCTCTGCAAAACCTGCAAAGTTAAATTGGTGAGATGGGTGGGTAACAGGAGTAAAATCCAGGAGTATCCTAGATCCTACAACTCTTACTTTTGCAAGTAGTCTCAGTGGCTAGCTCACAGAAGGAACGTAGGAAGGTGCCCTTTACACAGATCTGACACACTGTCACAATCTCATCAGGAATTGAGTACAGCATAAGCACCTTGTCAGCAGGGCAGAGGACAGTGTGCGCTCATGGGAGTGACTAATAAAAGATGAAAGGCTGTCTCCTACACATGAGGGGAAATGTCATTGTGCAGTCAAAAACCCTTTAAAGCTAGCACCTTCCTTATTGATTATTGAATAATGGCCCAGACAGCACTGAATTTAACATATTCTGAGTCAATGGAGCTGGGAGGGTGCAAGGAGTGACATTAAATGGCTGTGATTGCAGGTAAAGGTTCTAAATGCCCTGTAAAAATGCAGAAAGAACTGGGACAAAAAGACCAGAGAAAGCTCTATTGAGCTAAGAGCTGGGTGGGTGCAGCAACCATGGCTGGGATTTAACTTGTGAGGTCAGACAAAGTACAACAACCTCACTGGCCAGCAGCAGTTCAGAGAGCAATTCAGGGAGTAATGAATGGGGTGCAACAATGCTGATGACCTCATTTCGCTATTATGTTTTGTCAGGACCCTTTCTCTGTGTCAGTGTGACAGAGGGAGGCAGTAAGAGGGGCACCCAACAGCCTGCTTCCCCGGTTCTGCCAGGGCTTTACCAACCAGGATCTATCATTATTAGAGATGGTCCCAAAACATTCGGATCTGGATCTCACCCTTCTCCCATACATCAGGGATGCTGGGTTCCAAGGTTTTGGTTCACAATTACTTTTAGTAGGTTGATAATGTTGTAGCAGACGAAAGGAGACCCTCACGAAACTACATGATCAAGAGGTAAATCCAGCAAATTTCAAATCCAAATTTCAAACATCCCACAATCTGAATGCAACTGCACCCAGGGTTTGTGTGTGACTGAGATCTGTATCCCCATTTCAATCAATGTTTCTTTCCAGTCTTTGCTCGTGTCCTGTGGATTTTTCCTTCTCTGATTGTTTCATGAAGATCTTTTTGTGCCCCTTTTAAACTTGCAAAGTGACTTGGATACCGAATTTTTTTTTAATTCTTTTGTAAGTAATGTAATAATGGCCCAAACTGTCTTTTCTCACTCTGGTGAGGACAATTCTATGTAATTAATTTCTTTAATAGAAAGCAGAAGCCCCTAGGTGAGAAAAGACTCAACTGAGGGACAGCATTGGCAATTCAGTTCCTAATCCTGGCCAGTCAGGAGACTTAGGCCATATTCCTGCATCTGCCACTGACCTGCTACTAGACAACTCACACTTTACCTCTGTTTTCTCACCATTCTTTAGATTCTGAGGTCTTTGAGGCAGTGACTGTCTATTATTATATGCTTTTTCCTAGCAAAGTGGGATCCCAAATGGGATGGGGTGTCAGGTGCTGACTCCTAGTATTCAGGCCTACTGGTTGAAGTGGATGTCAAAGCCAGATGTCGGGTCAGGACTGGGCCAAGGGTGGCAGTGGAATTGAGATATATGGACAGGACAGGGTCAGAACTAAGATCAGAGGCCATAGACAAGCCAGAATCAGTACCGTAGCTGGAGTCCAGGTGCAAACCAGGGGTCGAAGCTGGGTGATCAGAGACCAGGGACAAGCCAAGTCAGAATTGTAGCTGGGGTCCAGATCCAGGCCAAAGGTCAAAGCTGGGTACTCAGAGTACAAGCATCCAGGGAGGGTCAAGAAGCGGAGACTAGGCTGGAGTGAGTCAGTAACAGGGCTAAAGCAAGATCAGAGTAGGACAAGGACAAGGCTTGAACAGGGCTCAGGCAAGGCTGGAACAGGATCAAGAGCAGACTGGGAGTCTTGAGAGTCTGAGACAGTGATGTTCCTTTTTATATAGCCCTCCTGGCCCCTGATTGGCTGCTGCTGCAGCCCCTCTGATTGGTTAATTCCCCTGCAGCAAGTCTAGGGCACTTGGATATTTTCTCTTCTGTTCCTCTCTGCAATGGGATGTGGCAGGGCCTTGGGGTCTCCAACAAGGGGCCTCTGGGCCTAGTTTCCCCCATCACAGAATCCTAGAGATAGAAACAGTGAGTATACTCAGCCCAGACTCAGTTGGCTTAGAAGCACATGGGTCCACTTACAACAGACTGGTAACTGAGCCCCAGGTTGTAACAAGGTGCTCAACAAAAACAGGTCACTTATTTAGATTTCTAAATATGGGTTTAGAAGCCTAACTTTCAGCTCCTATTTCTTAAAATCTTGGCTGAAATGTTTAGTAGCATTTTTAATGTTACTGATTAAAAGTTGTTGGGTGGGGAAGAGGAGACACATGGCCTTCCCTCTGACCCTTCACTCCCCACTCCTCCAGAGCAGCTTTGGCACTCAGGAGGATTCAGCCTCCGGACCAAGCATAGGTGTAGTAGATGACACACCCCCTCGCCCGCCAGGGAATTAAGGGATGTGTTCTGTCTTCCTGAGATAAATGCTTTTCAGTGGTACCCTTTCAGCAGTTTAAGTCCTCACCACTGCAATGTTATACTTTGGAAATAAGCAGATAGCTAAAATACAAGCAGTTGGAATGCTAGACAGAGCTAGCTATACTGATCAAAACTCAATGAAATGAAAAGTATGGATATTGAATAGTAAACCCCACTGTAACCAGTATAAATAATAGTCTTCAATTAGGGGATACATTTTCAAAGCATTTTAGAGGGTTTTACCCATGCAATTCTCATTACAGTTAAAATCAGTAGATTCTAAAATGCTGTGCAACCCTACACACATTGATCTGTGTTTTGTGATTATATTTGACTCCTTGTGTACAAGGGAATTTTCCCAGTTCACTCCAAGAATGTTCTAGATAAATCATTTATTTTCCATTTATGATTTTTTTTTGAAATGTGCTTTTCTGTAACTTTTTTTTAATAGACACTAGCAGAACTGTACAAGTCATTCTCTTATCCAAAAGGTAAAATATTTTACTGAGGACAGTACATTTCTTGTCTTTATTTCTCATTATGGTGGCGAGCACACTTTTTCAAAATCAGATCAGTAGTTCATTTTCCATGACACTCTCCTAGTCTCCCCTGCAGTAGATATTCTTCGTCAGTAAGAGGAATCCAAAATATGCACACAAAGGAGCCCAAACAATACATACATTGAAAGAAACCTATACACTTCTGGCATTTGAGAGGTTGGTAGGAGTCCTCCTTGGCGATCATCCACCTGTCTCATAACTCTTTTTTTCCCTAAATTGGTATGTATTAGCTCATCTAAGAGTGCCAAGAGAATGTAACAATTAGCCTATTTTCATTTAAAAAAAAAATGTAAGCAGAGTCAGGATGAGCTCTACCCTGACATCTGGTGGTGAATTGTGGCGAGTGTGGAAAAGAACTTCAGGGGCTGATATTGTTTGCATAGGCACACCCACCCTGCCTAGCATGAGCCCAGGGCAGCCCAAAATGGTCACTTTGGCTGCTGTGTGATCCCCAGTTTCTCTGTTATTGGGGCAGGAGGAATAAAGAGTTGTTACCCTGATTATGTGAATCAAGGACAATGAAACTGCTTTATGACAGAGGGTCTCACCATCAACTAAGTAGCATTCGTTAGACAAGGGACATGGGTTCCAAAACCCAGTGAATTGAGAGAGGTTGTGGACAGGTATTTGTACTTGATCGTATGGGCCCCCTTTGAGGGCCTGGAACACCAATTGCACTGCTACCTCTCTCCATTGTTGAATAGTAGAGCTAATTTTGATTCCATTAATAATCCAACTAGAGTCTGCTAAGCTGAATTCACTTTGGGCCAATAGTGCACCACAACTGGAGCTTCCCTACTACAAGCTGAAATTACTGAGCTGAGATCACTGAGTGCTGTGTTAACTAGTGGGGGAGCCTGAAGATATATTGCTAAGCAGCTGGCAGAGCACAGCAGTTGGTGGGATGGTTGGAGCAGCGAGTGGAGCAGTTTGTGGGGACAGCTGGAGCAGTTCATGGGGTGGCTGGAGGAGTGGAGCGGCTGGTAGAGTGGAGCCATTCGTGGCGAAGGCTGCAGCAGAACTCCATGGAGAGGCAGGGCAGTTGGCCTTGGACTGTGTAAGGTACCCCTTAACACCCTGTTTGCCCCCCCACCATTTCCACCCAGGCTGGGCAGGGGGTAAAACTCTGCAGATAAACTTTTGAACTCTGGGGTGGCACTGACCAGGGACAGAGACTTTTGGGTTGTTGGACTTTGGGGTGATTGGACTTGAGACCCTGAGGGGAAAAGGACACTGCCAAACTTACTTGGAGGTGGGTCTTTTGCTCATGGTTTGTGTTATGAATCCTGTTTGTGGTGTTTCCCCAACATAATGCCGCATTGTTTCCCTCCTTTATTAAAAGGCTTTTGCTACACTCAGACTCTGTGCTTGCGAGAGAGGAAGTATTGCCTCCTAGAGGCACCCAGGAGGGTGGTATGTAATTGTCCCAGGTCATTGAGTGGGGGCTCGAGCCAGTTTTGCATTTGCGTTATTGAAACGGAACCCCTAGATACTGAACCCAGCCCTTGTTGCTGCCAACTCAGAGTGGCAGAAGGATTACACAGATGTTCTAAGAATTCAGCATTGTCCTGTAGGGGTTGGATTTGGGAAAGTGCATCTGTTAGAGTGCAATTGTATTTAGATAGAAAAGATTCACTATAACATTGGTAGAAAATGTCTATAAAGTTTGACAGCAGCTACCATACTTTCAGGGGGATGAATACAAATTCTCTTAGCAAGACTTGTTTGGATGTTTCACAGAGCAAATACTCTATATAGCAAGGTGTTATCCACAATGACATTATTGACAGTGCTGATCACCTGGGGTATTTCTAGGAATAAGTTTTAGTTTCCAAGAAAACATATTAGCGTTCAAGATAAGCAAAATGATCAGACTGAATTCCATTAAGGTGCCCACACCACAGCTCATTTGAGCAATTTTTGGGGGCTGAAAATTGTTGTGACATGCCTCTGAACATGTAGAGATTCATTAAACTATTTAGGTACAGCCCTGTGTCGGAAGCTAAGAGGTCAAGGAGGCATTCTGTCCCTGACACTCAATCTGCCTCCTGGTGGGCACAAGCATACAGAAATAGCATGCCTGTGGGATGCAGATTGCCACACTGCCACAGTCAGACAACTGTGCTGGCTGGCCCATGGAATGAGGGATGGAGGGAAGGCCCCCCTTCCTGCTCACCTGTCACTGCCCCTACTGTGGAGTAAGGGGAAGTATTCCTTGTGTTCCCTTAGCACAGAGACTGCAATCCTACCTGGTGATTACATAGGCCATGCATTGCCCTATAAAATGCACACATATGGAAAGGGAACAATCTTAAACAAAAGAAACATGTCAGTACCCAGTTCAGCTGAAGGGTTTTTCAGTGGGTGATTAATATTCAGTGTTAACTTTGAAAAGGATGGAATCAGTGCATCCTCAATTCTCATTTTTAAACTGAAATTTGAGTCCAGTTTTAGCATCAGATTCAGAGAAAGAATTCCTGTTTTGGAAACTCCTATTTGTCAGTATGAGGTCTGCTTTGCTACATAACAATTAAAAGATACCTTCACCTCTCAAGCAACTTTAGCAGGGGTTCATGAGTTTAATTTCACCCACAGAAATCATGAGACCATCCCTCATTCACCCCACAGCTGGGTCTTGCTCACCCTCCACACATGCATGGGGGTCAAAGGACCACTTGTGTTCAGTTCAGCCACCCCTCTGTGACAGAGACTCGTTCTTTAGCCTCTTCTCCTCTCCTGCCAGGGCCTCCCCATCTCATCAGGTCAGGATTAGTGTTGCAGTGCTAAGGTGGAGGGAGCTGCTGTGGGTGATCAGTACCCCCTTAGCAGTCCAGTGTAGTGCACCCATTGAAACAAAAGACAACATGTATTCCTGCTTCATCTCTGCCTTTGGTTCACAAACAAAGTCTGAGAGTTTTAAGACTCTAGAGTGCCTGTCTACTTTGTAACCATTTAGTATTGACCAATGAAATTTCCTGCAAGTCAGCCAATAAGTCACAGGTGTCTAATCGCTCATGAATAAGGGAAAACTCCTATTGTGAACTTGGCTGGTGGGCATAACAATTGTAATGCAGACCCTGCTTCTTATCCTTTACTACTAGTATATTATTGATGGGCTCAATTGATTTTAAATTGAATCATCTTTCAAGGTAAACAGTACAGGCTTATCCACAGGTATGTTGCAGTATCTGGCTGCCTGGAGTGAATTTCACTTACTGTACTTTGTATTCTGTTACATGTTTCCTCAAGATCATTATTCTTAAAGAAAAAAGGATCAGAGTTGTATTTCATTACAAAGTATTAGCATATGTAATTTGCTTACTCAGTTTAAAAAAAAGGACTAGTCTTTGGTACAATTCTTTTTGTGATATATTAACAATGCAAAATAAGCCTTAACTGATCGTATCATCTGCCACTCCTTTTTTAATGTAGAGTGGCACTAGTCATTCCATAGTCAATACTGAAGGTAGCTCTAGTACAAACCTGATTTTTCAACATCCCCATAACTTCTCCAAAAATAAATTGAAATGTATTAAATATTGCATGTCCTATGGTACCTTTTTCCTGGAAAGTGTAATACAAATCAAACATTTTATAGGGATCTGAAACTTTGGATATTTATTTCAGGGGAGGAGAGAATCTTCTGCCCCTCATGCTATCTCTTGCTCAAGGGACAATATGTTTGTTGGGTTCTGTCAGCGGGTTTGGAGAGATGCTCCTTTTAGTACTTTGACAGAGAGTGGAGAAAGTAATTCAGATCTCAGATACACAGATTTAGCCCTTGTCTATACTACAAATTCTCTGCTAGTAGAGCTCTAACAGTAGAGCCCTCTAATGTAAGCATAGTTTATGTTGACAGAAGTATTCTTCGGTCAACAGAGCTGCATCTACAACAAAGCTTTTCCTAGCATAACTATGTCAGGTAGGGGGTTGTGGGTTTTTTCCACCCCCATGATGGACTTAGTTATGTCAGCAAAACTTTGTAGTGTAGACTTGGCCTTTTAAAAAAATTAGTTATTTACAAGAAAAAAAAACAAGGCAAATTTGTGAGGGGAGACTTAAGTTTCCCTCACTACTTACCTTCTCTGTTTTTATTTGCAGAAGGCAAATAGCATGATTAAAAATAATTGTTGCAGAGGGCAGGGAAAGTTACACTTACTGATGGACTGCAGAACAGCAATTTGCAAAATATAAATAAGAAGCAAGACATGCAGGTAGGCATCAATCAAAACACATGAACCAGTTAGGGCAGCAACAGACTGAAGGGGAAAAAAAGTCACAGAAGGCTTCTAGGAAAACACCACAGCAAAACTTTAGCATTTGAACAATTACAGCTGATGGTCTTCAAATGATCTGAGGCCATGTCTACACAAGCAAACTTACGGCGGCACAGCTGTACTGATGCAGATGCACTGCTGTAAGAGCGCTCATGTAGCTGCTCTATGCCTATGGGAGAGACCTCTCTTGTTGACATAGCCCTGTGTACTAACACTTATGCTGGCAACACTCAGGGGCTTTTTTATTTTATTTTCACATCCCTGAGCTACAAAAGTTTTGCTGACATAAGTGTTAGTGTAGACATGACCTGAGATTTTTATTTAAGAAAAAAAAAGGGGTCAGCTACACTTTAATTCAGGGATCTCAAACTCAAATCACCACGAGGCCACATGAGGACTAGTACATTGGCCCGAGGGCCACATCACTGAAATCTTCCATGAGGCCCCACCCTGCCACCTCCCACCCCTTCCCCGCCCCCATTCCAACCCCTTCTCCAAATCCCTGCTCTGGCCCCGCCTCTTCTCCACCTCCTCCCCTGAGCATGCTGTGGCCCCGCTCCTCCCCCCTCCTTCCTGGAAAGTCCTAAGCACTGTCAAACAGCTGTTTGGCAGTGGGAAAGCACTGGGAGGTAAGTGGAGGAGCGGGGACGTGTCACACTGGGGTGGGGGGAAGCTTGGCAAGCCACAGGAAATAACTCTGGGGCGGCCAGGGAAGCTTGGCAGGCTGCATGTTGGAGACCCCTGCTTTAAATCTAACGCATTGATACAAGTAAACTTATTTATTCAAGGATACTGGGGTAGATCCTCAAGCAGCACTTCCATGTAGTCAATGGAGCTACATGTTTTACACTAGATGAAGATCTGACACCTATCTGACCCACTGATTTTGCAAACCCAGTCCCATGCAAACCCAGTCCCATCCTCTATATCTAAAATCCCATAGAGTCAGGTTCACACACAAAATTATATCCTTTTACATTAAATGAATGGTGGTGGTTCTTCATCCATCTCACATAGAACCCCATTGGCAAGTGTATCCCAATGAAGTCACAGCTGTTTCAGATCCCTAACATGGGTTTCTAGGGTTCATAGCTAGTGCAGCTATCAACAGCAGTGTTAGTGTTTCCTTTTGTTAGATGGTGGCAGTCCAAACTAATGAGACCATGATTAGGAAAATGCAGCCAGCTGATCACTGCTGTAATACAGTGCCCCTGCTTTCTGTAGGCATTTGTACTCTGATGGTGAAAGGGAAAACCTCACAAACCAGAGCTGCAGTGAGGTGTTTGCTAGTGGTTACATTATTTTTTAAAAGACCCTGGTGAAGATGCTCTTCCAAACTCTTAAGTTAATTACCAGCATACGACTATAATAATTAGTAGATTCATCCTTGGCATTTATACTTTCAGTTTACGTTTTCAAATGCCTTTGCCAATATCATCCACCTCATCTAGCTGAATGGAGGCCTTGGTTCACTAGTTTAACTGGTGTTCACCAAGGGAGTTGCCCAACAGGCTGTAGTTTGCACACTATCTTCAGTGGGACATTGCAGGGTTCAAGATGCATTTACAGCTCAGTTTTGGCAAATACCTGGACTTGCATTACATTCCTAATGAAGCATGCTCACTTATTCAACGCAGTAAACTCTGTAGCCCTCAAAATACGAATAGCAGATGTTTCTAAAGGCCCTGCAGGGACTGTAAGATGAGCAAGGCAGGGTTAGAGGACTCTGTAGGAGAGAAGCAGAGCAGGCAGATTCCCTGCCTTAAAACATTATTTTCTAAAAAAATATATGGGCCAGTTTCTAATTAAAAATTGTAATGTTTGTTTCAAGACAAAGGCACTAAATACCAGATTAGTGAAAGAGGGCAGTTTGCTCATCACTCCTTGCGATAATTGAAACATCTACGACACCATAGACAAAGCGGATGACTTCTGATCCAAACACCTTACCTTAAATTACTCAGTTACCTTGTTCCCAGAAGTTTTTACTGCTTTGAATTAGTTCTCACAACTCCTGTCTGAACCATCTAGTAAGGAATCATCTAATGGGCCTGATCTTGGGCTCATGGAACTTAAATGCAAAGCTCCTATTCACTTCAGTGGTGAAGGATTAAGTAGACTGCGAAACCTGAATTATTGCAAACTTATTGTTCAGAACAAGTTTACCTGTAAAGGACAACTTTGGGAATGTATCTATTTGGTTGTTACTGCTTTATTTGCAGACATTCTTTAAAGGACCTTATCACTAATAATTCTTGTACTGAACTCAGACTATCTGCATTAAGAAATTTACACTGGTACAAATTACTTCACTTTGTTACCCAATAAAGCTTCAATAGTGTAAGTCAGGGGTGGGCAAACTTTTTGGCCTGAGGGCCACATCGGGTTTCCAAAACTGTATGGAGGGTCAGTTAGGGGAGGCTGCATCTCCCCAAACAGCCAGGCATGGCCCAGTCCCCGCCTCCTATCTACCCCCCAACTTCTTGCCCGCTGATGGCTCCCCTGGGACTCCTGCCCCATCCAACCTCCTCCCCCTCCACC
This sequence comes from Trachemys scripta elegans, assembly GCF_013100865.1. Classification (NCBI taxonomy): domain Eukaryota; kingdom Metazoa; phylum Chordata; order Testudines; family Emydidae; genus Trachemys; species Trachemys scripta. Next base: position 134,222,615 of record NC_048299.1, read on the forward strand.
CCTCCATCTCCTGACGTCCCCCCCAGAACTCCTACCCCATCAATCCCCCCCATTCCCCACCCTCTGACCACCCCAACGCCTATCCACACCTTTCCCCCTGGCCACCACCCCAAGCTCCCCTACCCTATATCCAACCCTCCCTGCCCCCTTACCGCACAGCCCAGAGCACTGGTGGCTGGCGGCGTTACAGCCACATTGCCCAGAGCACCAGGTCAGGCCGCAACTCTGCAACTGCGCTGCCCAGGTGCCCAGAGCATTGCGCCAGTGGGGGAGGGATAGCTCAGTGGCTTGAGCATTGGCCAGCTAAACCCAGGGTTGTGAGCTCAATCCTTGAGGGGGCCACTTAAGGATCTGGGGCAAAAATCAGTACTTGGTCCTGCTAGTGAAGGCAGGGGACTGGACTCCATGACCTTTCAGGGTCCCTTCCAGCTCTCTGAGATAGGTATATCTCCACATGTTAGCATGCTGAGGCTGCAGGGAAGGGGTGACAGCAGGGGAGGGGCTGGGAGCTAGCCTCCCAGGCCGGGAGCTCAGGGGCCAGGCAGGAGGGTCCCACGGGCCAGATGTGGCCTATGGGCCATAGTTTGCCCACCTCTAGTGTAAGTCCTGCTTTATGTGGGTGCAGCATATCTACATAAGGAGTTTGAATTATTATAACTACATTAAGTTGTTAGATGGGAATTTCCTTAACCATGGACAGGGCTTAAGAAATAGCAGCAAAGCTAAAGGTTATTATACTATGGGAACTTAAACATCCATTTGATCCTTCTGCTTGTTTAACTCAATGAGATGCCATCAATATCAGTCATACTTATGCCTTGGTTTCTTCACATTTGTTAAGAGGTGTATAAGGGGAGTTAGAACGCCTACTCCAAATGTCAATGCAGCCAGCCAGCATTCTGGATTAGGAGATGTTAATATTGGTATATTAACATAACATCAGAGTAGGAATACATCTTTACAAAAAAATCCTGCCTGATTGGTGGGGGAGGAAGGAGTCATGGTACTCTCCCAAGTTCAAATCACAGACCATGCTCTCCACTCACAGAGGACACGAAAATGATACATCACTTACAGTGGATTGTGCAGATTTTTGGACACAATTATGTCTCTTCTTTCTTGTGTGCATTGATCAGCAGTGAACTTGTTAACAAATGTTGACATTTAAGTTATCAACATTACTCTTCAGAATAAAGCTGGACAAATATTTTTTTGCTGAAACATTTTTCAGCAAAAAATGCAGATTGGGTGACCCCAAAACATTTAATGAATTCATGTGGATTTCACCAAATGTTTCAGTCAAAACCCCCCAAAAAACAAAACAAAAAAACCCACACCTTTAAAAAAAACTCCAAAAAAAAATCCCAAAATGTTTTGTTCTCACATTGTCTAGATGAATTGATTTGATTTTTCTATTCAAAATGGCTTTTTATTTCAAAATGTCCCTTAACTTTATTTTTTAAAAATATATGCCTGAAATTTAAACAAAATGTTTCTTGTTTCAATTTGAAACAAATGTTTTATTTGCCCCCCAAAATATTTTTAAACTGAGTCATTGAAAATTTCAACAACAAAATGGTTTTCAGTTTGCCCCAACCCCTTTAAAAAAAAAATCCTGGATTGCCAGTGAACTGGAAAAAATTACATTATTTGCCCAGCTCTATTTCAGAGTTAACACTTCACTAAAATGAATGAAAGTAGTTTATTCCTCTCCAAGCTATTGTTTCAGGTTACCTCCAGACCATGGCAGATATCAGAGCATCAGTTTGCACTGTATTTACATTTTATAAATGGTCTTCACAATAATAAAGGGCTAGAAATTTAAGCTAAGTAAAAAAATGTTTTTACTTTAACGTAGTTAACTCAAGATCTCTTGATGTACAATCCTCAATGTGGCTAGTTGAGCTCAACCAGAGATCCCCCACTTCAGGTTTATTGTGACTAGATACATCAAGGTGAAAGCTATGTTTGCCTTATCTCCACTACCAATTTACTTCAAGATATCTATCTCAATGTTAAAGCACACCTTTATTTACAGTGGAGACAAATGTTTAATTTAATAATAAATAATAATAATCATAATTAATAAAGTATGGATTCTGCAGAACAAAAAGGATGGAAACGACCATGAAAAAAGTACCAATTTGCCAAACTGCTGTGAGCCAGCACAGTTAAACACCTGCCAAAAATCTCATGAGTCAGAGGACCTTTAGACAGTGCCAAACATGCAAGTCTTTGTGACAGATGAGATATATGATCCATCGGTAGTTTTAATGGCTCTCATGATAGCTGAAGGCTTCCCCTAAACCTCATTGTAAATATAACTGAATTAGTTAAGCGAAAAATGTATCAGCTTCACCTTGCAGGACCATGAATGAATAAAGGGAAGATTAATTAATATCTACAACAGCACTGGAAAAATAAAAAGAAATAGCTCTAGCCAATGCTCATGGCTTCCTTCTTCCCCCACAAAATTTCCAGTTATAATTGTCCTTGAATATAGTTGCATTACATTCAGAAACTTGTACATTTCAGTGAGATTCCCTAGCAAAATGTAACAGAGGGAGCCCCAGGGAACAGTCTTTCCTTTGCTCAGTATTATCATGACAGCACCAAAAGGACAGCACAATGACAGCACTGAAAAAACAGTATCACTTTCAAGGTCCCAGTGTCAACAGGCTCTTATGGAAATATCCCCTCCCTCTAACTGCAAGCCTTAGGAGTGAATAACAGACTATCTTTGCTGGAGAGATCTGCCGGGGATAAGAACCTCTGAGCAGAACTGGAAGGAGAGCATATCACTTATCTGATTTCAGCTCAGGAAAATATTAACATTGATTAAAAAGAAAAAAAAAAACTTCATTAAAGTATTGCAAATGGACCTTCCTTCGTTGTCACTTGCTCCGAGAGCTAGCTTAGTTCTAACTCTCAATTGTTAGAGTGACTTTGTGAGGCTTTTGCCCTGCTACCTTCTTGTGATAAAGTCACTCCCTAATCAACACTCTCCCTCAGGCCATGAGGCAAGAGGATCTCCTCCTCAGGTGCCTTTCCCCTCCTAACAGCTGTTCCAGTACTGCAGTGGTCTAATTCTTCTTATGACTCAGTGCTCCAGTCAAGTCACATATTGGTAAATTGAGTCATTTATTTCCATAGTCCAGCAACTGCTCAGTGGGTCTTCAGCCCAACTTCAACCTTAATAATCCTTTCCAGCCTTTGTCTCTGAGGCCTCCACGCCATCTTTACCTTCTACCTTTAGAGGAATCCAGGCCCACCCTCTATGCAGAGTTCCAGCCCAGAGACCCTTTCATAAACAGCTAAATTCTTCCTACCCGACCACCTCCTACCATACCATACCTTACCCCTACATCTTTCCACCAGTCCCATTCCTCCACAGACCCCTGCAAGAAAAACACCATAGTCATCGGAAACAAAGTTCATGGAAGAGTTCTGTGATGAGCCTACCTGCCCCTAGGAATACCCTGTAGTCTAGAAGCCTCTGGTTATTTTTCAGCCTGAACCTGGCCTCCCTTCAGGCACACTAGGACTGGTCCTGGCCCCGGCCCCAGACAAGCCTTTTTTTCAAGGGGCTAGCATGAAATGTCCTCTGTTCCTCCCAGCCAGCCACTGCACTGGGCTTTTTTCCCTTTTTAACCCCTCCCTCCAGACTTGTAATCTCTCTCAGGTGAAGCAGGGCAGGGCTGAGTGAACCCACAGGCTCATTAACCCTTTCCTGCCTAACGCAGGGTTTGCACACCACATCACACTTCTCCCTTTTTTCTTAGCTTTCTGTTGACATGACACTAGCTAGGAGGCAGCATCAGGATTTCCTCCATGAAACACGTACAGCAGTTTTTCCTTTCCTTCCCCTTTTCTTGTCTGACCCCTCTGAGCTTAAGGACTATGCTGCGCTCATTTCTTTGGATGTAAGACTTTTGTGACTTGTCACTTAAAAAAAAAAAAATCTATGCAGAAGATGTATTTGTCCCCTTGCTGAAAACTTAATCCCTTAGCAAAAAAATGTTTCTGATTAATTGTCATGATGCTAAAGGCAAAGAACAAGCAGGATGTTTGGAAACAACACACTTTTCATTTTTTCCCCCTCACACAAGATAAGGGACAACATCAGCTATTACTTTTGCAGCCTACCCCTCAACACAGACTTGACCCTGAAAGGAATAAAATCTTATGACAATATTACTAACCAGAGACTCCTTAGAGGAAACAGGGGTGAGTCTCTTCTCACTTACACTAATGTAAGTCAGGGATAATGTGATTGAAATTACACTGATGTAACTGAGAGGAGAATTAAGCTCACTATCTGCTATTGTGAGAAGATGGGAGGGGTTATGACTGCGCCCTATAAAAACATCAGGAGGGAGAAGAACTATTTAAAGTAAAGAACAATATCAGAACAAGAAGAAATGAGTACAAACTGGGAAGGAAAAAGGTTATGCTGAAAATTAAAAGGTTTCTAACCATCAGCAAAGTGAGGTTCTGAAACAGCCTCCTAATAGGAGAACATAAGAACAGCCATACTGGATCAGATGAATGATCCATCTAGCCCAGTATCCTGTCTTCTGACAGTAGCCATTCCAGGTGCTTCAGAGGGAACGAACAGAACAGGTAATCATCAAGTGATCCATCATCTGTCACCCATTCCCAGCTTCTGGCAAACAGAGATACTGCAAAGCATGGTTTTGCATCCCTGCCCATCTTGGCTAATAGCCATTGATGGACCTATCCTCCATGAACTTATCTAGCTCTTGTTTGAACCCTATTATAGTCTTGGCCTTCACAACATCCTCTGACAAAAAGAGTTCCACAGTTTGACTGTGCGCTGTGTGAAGAAATACTTCCTGTTTGTTTTGTGGGAACAGGAAACATAATTGGTTTTAAGATGCATTTTATTAAATTTATTAACAAGATGTTATGATGGGATTGCCAGTCCCATCCTATGTTCATGAGCTATAGATTGCAAGTTTAAAAAATGTTGGGCTCACAGTTTACAACCAAAAATGGGAAGGTGTCTTACTAGAGGTTATAGCAGGTGATTCTAGTAATGCAGTGGCTAGCTGGAGTCCAGAAACTAAAATCCTCAAAAAAATAATATATCCAAAGTAAGGAAAGGAATATCTGATGTGTAGGACTACTGAGCCTCTTGTATGGTACTAGCTCGGGGTGGCAGGGAGGGGTGAGTTTCCTTTAAAATGGCTCGGAGACGTATTAGCTCTACCATCTTCATTTCAGTTTGACGTTACAATTTTTCTTCAAATCAAGGTAGCTGAGGGACAGAAATCATTTACAGTTTTGCTTGTCTGCCTTTCAGTATATGATAGAAATTGGACTGTGAGAACTGCAAGATGAGATGGTGAGATTCTTCCTTGATTATTTACTGCTGTTGCTGAAAAGACATAGAGCCTTCACTAATGATATAAAAAGAAAAGTCTTCATACTTTGAGCTTTGATTGTGTTCATCACTCGGGGGATACTGTGTAGTTTGTGGAACGAATTACATCAGACACTGTTATGGAAACAGAACAATTTGGTGCTGATTCAGTGAATTAACAATGTGGGATCAAGCTACATCTCATTCCCCATCCTGCTCTTCATTTTCTACCACACGGTTAGAGGCAGAACACTGCAGCCCCCCAAACTGTAGGGAAAACTGTGTGCTAGAAAACACACATTTGGAGTCTTGGACCATACCTGAATGTCTCATTTATACCTATACCACAGTAGTGCCCAGAGGTCCGAACTCCTGTTGGGGCCTCTTGGTGCTAGCTGTAGCCCACCGGTGAGTGTGTATTACAGTTCCCCCTCTGTATCTGATTTGCAGAGCACATAAGTCCATTACAGCCCTAGGTAAAGAGCTTTAGTTCAAGGTATTAGCTCTGGTGGTCCCTGGTTCAATCCTGAACATGATGGCAAAGATAGCAACCATTGTATTAGGCACTGTACAAATACACACCAAGAAAAAGTCACAGCACTAAGGAGATGTGACTTGCCTAAGGTCAGGTTGGAACAGAATCCTGTTCTGTTTAATCTTTGTCTAGTTCTCTGTTCACTAGGTTATGCAGTCAACTGTTTGTAGCATTTATCTGGTACTAGACATGAAATGACCCTTGGGAAATGTACACATTTTAGCCAGTATCATGGTATGTGTTTCATGGCAGTTGAAATAATATTTAATTTTTGTAAGCAAGCAAGGTCTTCAGGTATTTTCACTGGGGAGAGAGGAGAGCAGGAGGACAACACTAAAAAAAATTAAAAGACCAAATGAGGGTCACAAGTGTGTTTAATAGTGTGTGCACCTGAAATTATGGATGTTACCTTTATACAGTCCACTGAAATCTGTGAGTCAATTGATAATGATTTTGAAAAGCTATATAAAATAACAGCTTTCTATATTAATGAACAACCAACAGATCTGCTAAAATTCATCCAAGTAATTCACATCTGAAATTTAAAAAACAAAATACAATTTCTCAAAGATTGTGAATGGCTTACCTCCAGATGAGTAATAATAGATCTTTAAAGAGATTCAGTTCTCAGCTGAATGAGCCTATAAGATATTTGACACATCTGGTCACTGAGTGGTATATAATATTTTCCCTATTTCTGGTCATCCCAGTGGTAGAGAAAATGCCATGTAAAATATAGATTTTGATATATTTTATGGAATGATATGACTACATTGGTAACTTAATGGAATAATATAAAACAGGGAAAGGTAAATATTATGTGTGGACAAATGGGGTTTAAATAAAATCTGGATTGGTCTAAATAATGACCTGTATGTATATATGAAATGACTCCAAATCTGACTCTACTACCTTTGCACCTTGTGTAGTTAGTTACATGTAGTGAAAAATGGGTGTAAACCTCTGCAAAATCAGAATGATAATGTTAATTACAGCAACTCTATATCAATAGGCTTCATGCTTCATTGCCCTCACTTTGTGCTTGTATACACTACAGTGGCTATACCAACCAAAGGATATGTCTACACTTATCATTTAAAGCGCAAAAAGTCCCTTTTTTGTGCTAAAACCGCTGGAGCATTTACACTTGTTAACGACTTTTTGTGGTGAAGCTCAGAAGTTTCACCACAAAAAGAAAACCACCTTCACAAGAGGCATACAGCTCTTACTACTGTTCTTTTTGCGCTGCTGTGAAAGTGAAGACACGTTCCACCGGTGTAAACACCATTTGGCCTCCGAAGGATATCCCACAGTTCCAAAGGCGACCACTCTGGCCAGCATCTCCGCGGCTCTGACGCATGGACATCCGCCCCTCCCCCTGTAAGCCCTGGGAAGTTTAAAACTTCCTTTCCCTTTGTTTGTAGATGTGGCGGGGAAAGCAGTCAGACAGCAGGGTTTTTTAAAAAAATGCCACAGAAGAAACCGGGAAGTAATGGGGCTCCTGAGACATGAAGCAGGGCAGCATGGGGCACTGAGAAGGGACCTAGAATGCCTTCCGCTCACCCCCACCCCCTTCCCACAAGATCTATCGAGAGAGCTGCACTGGGGTAAAGCTGCCCTACAGTGCTGCTCTCATCCGTGATGGAAGTGCTGGTAGTGTAAGCACTCTCTGACGCCTGAGAAATTGAGTGAGTACACAAACCAGCGCTTTATTTTACCAGTTCCCTATTACCGGTGAAACTTACAGTGCAAAAACTCTGTAAGTGTAGACATACCCTAACTTTAGTGTAGATGCAATTTACAGTGATGGAAGGGTTCTTCCATTGCTGTACTAACACCCCTCCCTTTCTGAGGGTAGCTAGGTCAAAGAAAGCATTCTTTCTACAGGTGTTTACACTGGAGGTTAGGTCACCATAGCTACATCACCTAGGGGCGTGGATTTTTCCCCAATTGACAAAAATGTTGTCCTAAATTGTTAAGTGTAGGCCAGGCTTTGTTTAGTAATTAACACCAGTGTAAATGCCCTGTTCTGATTTAGGCTGTCTCTACACTACCACTTTCAGCACTAAAACTTTTGTCGTTCAGGGGTGTGAAAAAACACCCTCCGAGAGACAAATGTTTTAGCGGCGATAAAGCGAACACTGCTCGTTCAGGGTGGGGTTTTTTTTGTTTTTTTTTTTAATAGCTGGGAGAGCTCTCCTCCGGCAATAAAGCATGTCTATGCTGCCCACATCACAGCGCTTCCGCAGCCACGCTGTAACATAGGTAGTGTAGACATAGACTCTGTTGCATGTAACACCCCCTTATCACTTGTTATGTGGTGGTGTAATTGACTAGTCAAGGTACAAGGCAGTGGAGAATTAGACCCTTTAAAGCTTAGGGCTTGTCTATATGGTGATTTAGTGTGCAGCAAGCTGGGGTGTAAACCTATAGCTTTCTAGCATTCTGTACACTAAGTGGTTATGAGGACCCTGCTGCTGCACACTAAAAGTAGCTCAAAGTGCACTACAGCAGTGGTTCTCAAAGCCGGTCTGCCACTTGTTCAGGGAAAGCCCCTGGCGGGCCGGGCCAGTTTGTTTACCTGCCGCGTCCGCAGGTTTGGCCGATCGAAGCTCCCACTGGCCATGGTTCACCACTCCAGGCCAATGGGAACTGCGGGAAGGGCAGCCAGCACATCCCTTGGCCTGCGCTGCTTCCCGCAGCCCCCATTGGCCTGGAGCGGTGAACCGCGGCCAGTGGGCGCCACGATTGGCCGAACCTGTGGATTTTGCAGGTAAACAAACTGGCCCAGCCTTCCAGGGGCTTTCCCTGAACAAGTGGCGGACTGGCTTTGAGAACCATTGCATTACATAACTGTTAGTGTGCAGTAGCAGGGTCCATACTGCCACTTAGTACATGACGTGCTGGTGTACCATAGATTCACACCCCACCTTGCTGTACACTAAATTGCCACATAGAAAAGCCCTTAGATTAATTTGAATTTTTAAGGAAAAAATGTTTAGGTTCCCACACTCTCTGTCAACCAACCTTCAACTAAAGGCCTTGATATGTTACCAGTATAACAATTTTGATTAGGGGTGTGATTTTTTTTTTTAAACGAAAATAGTCATATCTGTAAAAATCCTATTATGCACACAGCTATATTAGTATAAAGGGGGCTTATACAGCATACCTTACTCCCCTTCCTGTATGATAATGATATACTAGTACAGGGGTCAGCAATATTCGGCATGCGGCTTGCCAGGGTAGGCACCCTGGCGGGCCGGGCCAGTTTTATTTACCTGCTGACGTGGCAGGTTCGGCCGATCGCGGCCCCCACTGGCCGCGGTTCGCCGTCCCAGGCCAATGGGGGCGGCGAGAAGCGGCGCGGGTGAGCAATGTGCTGGCCGTGGCTTCTCGCCGCCCCCATTGGCCCGGGACGGTGAACCGCAGCCAGTGGGGGGCCACGATCAGCCAAACCTGCCGTGTCAGCAGGTAAATAAAACAGGGTGCTTACCCTGGCGAGCCGCGTGCCGAACGTTGCCGACCCCTGTACTAGTATAAAACACTTCTATACCAATATAACTGCTGCCATGCTTGGGGGGTCTGTACCACTTTAACTGTACCAGTATAGGCAGAGCCAGCACTAGACATAAGGACACTAAGTAATTGCTTCAGGCCCCAAGCAGCTCAAGAGGCCACTTATTAATTATTAGTATGTGTTGTGTGATGGGGAGGGGAACAAAATATTCCTGCTTAGGGCCCCCAGTGGACTAGCACTGGTACTGACTACAGGTAAAACGTTACCCCTTTCCAGTGTAAACAAGGCCAAATTCTCAATGATCCCCAATTCCTACCTGAGCCTGGCATGGGTGTGAAGGTAAAGGAACAAATTGCTTTTTCTGTTCTTTATCCACAATCTTCTATAGCAAGGCAGCTTTCCTCTGCCTGGGTACCCCCTCTAAATTACAACCATTTTAATGCCATTGTTCTTGGCTACTGGCCTCATCTATATTGTACCTGCACAGACATCTTAAGTGCCATGACAATCCTGCAAGCTCTTGTACCTCTGTAGACCCCATGAGGGGTCCCAGTGAACTCAATGGGCTTACCCCATGCAGACCAGTTTGCATAATCAGGGCCTAAAGGACAACCAAAGTTGTCTGTAGATTCATATGAAGGAACCCGGGAAGATTAACACAAGTAGTAGACAGGATGGAAACAGTGATAGTGAAGGTAAAAATACCTGGCTTCAGAAGAGGAGAAGTTAGAGCATGTAGTCAGGAAAGAATGAGTCTAGTGATTAGAGCAGGAAAGGCTTGCAACCAAGGTACTCCTCACAACTGTATCTGTCACTGCCATTGCCTTTCCATCTAACCTTTACCACGCTACTCAAACTCTCTTTGTCTACCCTGTCTCTAAGGTGAATAAAATAGTATTTTAACCTGCCTTGAAAGAGGTGTTGTGAGACAGTTAATTGTCCAAGATTCTTGTATGAAAGGGATTGTACAGGTATAAATTATTATTCTAATCATAGCAACAGAATGCAAAATGGCAATCAGCAGCTAGGAAGCTGTTGTATTGATGACTATAACTGCTCATATGTAACAGATATTGTAACTGAAATTGAGGCAAAACCCTGGCATTAATGTAATGATGCTTAATAGGTGGACACAGAAGTGAAACATGAATGAGGGGTTGCTGCAGGCAGGACATCATGAAACAAAGACAGTAACAAAATTACATATTGGAAAAAAAGTATGATAAAGAAGAATCAGGCAAGCATTAGATCATGCCAGTAGCTTCCTAAATGTTGCATACCTTTTCTTCCGAATTTCATAGCTCCCTCCCATCGTCTCAGGCTGTGGCAATGTCAATCTTTAAAACTTCCAAGAGAAAACAGTCAAAAACTGAATTTGCACACAGATATGTTACCTCTGACAAATCACGGAGAAAATGAAAACAAGGAGTCCTTGTGGCACCTTAGAGACTAACACATTTATTTGGGCATAAGCTTTCATGGACTAAAACCCACTTCATCAGATGCATGAGATGAAAAATACAGTAAGCGGTATATATATTACTGCACATGAAAAGATGGGAGTTGCCTTACCAAGTGGGGGGTCAGTGCTAATGAGACCAATTCAATTAAGGTGGAAGTGGCCTATTAACGTCTGGTTTCTAGGTCTCTATCACAAGAGATTGAGGCAGAGGCAGTTGTGCATTGGAGAACCTGGAGTGGCCAGTGTGACTTCATGTTACTCAAACTTTGTAGCAATATTTAAAATACTGTATTTCCAACATACACTTACTTTTACCAGATTTATGTTATTAGACTTTGGTTTACCATGAAATCCATTGTGTCTTGACATATTATGATAAATTCAGATTCAGAAAATGGTAACTGGATTATAAATACTATTAATTGTGGATGCTGTTTAGAAATGCATACTATCTGGATTCAGTATTTCTAAATGGGTAAACTTGTTCCATCACTTCATCATAACTGGGACTGTATTTTTAAACACATAAGAAAGAAGGGATTCATTGAAATGCAAATACAGCCTCAATGGCAGTAAATGAGTTGCTGCTGTGGAACCCCCCTCATTAGATAACACATTCGGTGCTATTTACTTGTAAAAAACTTAAGCAGCATTTCTTATGGATTTTCATATAAAATGTTTGCTCAGGTGCTGCTTTTTATTTAATTGTATAATTTAACTCCTAATTAAATTTTACTCTATTTTCCACAAACCAAAGTTCAAAGGCTGAAAACCATAGAGCAAATCCCATTGGTACACAGGAATTCATCTGCAATGCACACCTTAAGTCAAGGGGAAGAGGAAAAAAAATAACATGAAGCATAAAAATAATGTTTAAAGATGTTATATATTATAGTTGATTTCAAGTTACCTCAGGAGAAATCTGCATTATGTTGTCATCATCTGTAGAAATAAAAATAGTTTAACATATGATGCTAGTCTTTTGCTATTTCTTGTAGAGGGACTCTAGTGTTGGTTTTATTTTGTTTTTTATAAGATGAGGGTCATATATGTATCTAAATAGAGAACACCCCAATTTTCCCAAACTCCCTGTCATCCAAAACACCTGTGGCCCCTGCCCATTTTCCCATGACATCACATCTCACTGAAGCAAACTCACTTTTGATTACCCAGCACTATTCACATTCCACTGGCTAATTAGCACTGCTATCACCTAATCAAAGGTTGTTTAAATTCAGAATATTATCTATCTCCTTGGCTTTGTTCTCTTCACTCTGTTCTATGGTGGAAAAAAAAGGGAATTTAACAGAAGTTTTACATCACAGCTCAAGATATGGAAGCGTTAAGAAAAAGGAGGAGCTGAAAAAGAAACAGCAGTATTGCGCGAACTATTTCATGTTTTGCTGCAGCTATATAGGACTTAAAGCTTTTTAGTATGTACAGGTTATAAAAACAATAAATGCACATCTGTTAAGATTTGTATGATATAAGAATCCCCTTGTTCTTATAGTATTGTAATCACTGTACAAGACTGTATATGGTATTAAGTGGTTTCAATAAATGACTAAGGGCCAATTCTACCTTTACAATAGGATACAACTTCCAATGACATCAGTGGGTTCAATCCAGCTTTCATCGAAGTCAATGGGAATATTTCCTTTGACTTCAGTGGGAGTTGCATCAATTCCCAAGTGATGAATGACCCAGTCCAGCAGCCACTACAGGTGTTCACTCCACCCACACAAAGGCAGAATAACTGACCTCTATACTAGCTGAGTGCAGTGTGATTGGGAAAGTGAAGTGTCTCTTTCCCCCCCCCCCCCCCCCCAAGCTGTCATGCATGCCCCTCCTCCCCACAAAAAGCTGCTGCTCCAGCCTATGGGCTTGAATAGTGTTTGCGGTCCCTCTGCCCTGGTTACTCCACATAAACACAGATCAATGGGACCATCACCTGGCCTGTGCAAGAGCCATTCCTAGTCTGACTCCAAGAAGCATTTCCATGTAAAGTTAGTACCAAGGCCTTCCCACTGGGATATGGGAAATTCAGGGGCACCTCTGCATGGCTGCACATACCGCAAATGGAATCTCAGCCCTGCTCCTATTCAGGGTTCAAGTGGCGCAGAGAGCCTTCCACCAGCCATCTGTACTGTGCTGAGCTTTACTCCTTATGCAAACTCCGCATTTGCTTCAACAACGAGCTCTAATTGGGTCCATACCTATTAGGCTTAGTGTAATAGTGCCTGACCAGAAGAGGGGCTGAACACTCCAAGTTCCCACAAGAGGTAATATCAGTGAATGAACACCCATGGTTCATACACAGATGTAATCACCATACCTCAGAGCACCTCCACACAATATTGTAAACCAAAATATAATTTTGCCTTCCTATCCTTATAGCAATAAGAAGTGAACTTCTGAAGAATTGGAAAGTTAACTCAGTTCAATACTGCATTTCCTTCTGCACAACTTAAGAAAGGCTGTTAGAACCACAATGTTTAACAGATCAATCTATAAATCTTACAAGAACAGCATCTCATATAGTTTATAATAACTTCCCAGTTTTCTGTTCTGACTGTTATGCAGTTAGAAGAGTTCATGATACTCTGGTATTTTTGCTTCTGGTCATGAAAGAAGCTAAAAGAATATTGGCTTTTTTAAACTAAAAATGGTTTATTTTTGGTTTAACTTCCTGTTGTTCTTGAAGGTTCGGGTCACTTCTTATTTTATCTAGGCTGCTGTGCATATCCCTTTGCTGTGGGAAGTTAAAAGTTATGTTAGTTTGATCATAGTTGTGTGTTTGTTTGTTCTAAAGGATGAAGTAGATTTGAATTAATCTTCTCTATTGATGCACTGCATTGCACAGGTATTCAAGGACTTATGCAATCTTACTTGACATTTGTCAAAATGTAAATACTATGAAACCTCCCAATATCTAGTAAGAAGAGGTGTCACAAGATCTTAAATGGTAAATGAAAGATAAGGAACTTGAATGACTAAGGTCAAAAACATTCTATTATGCTTTTAAACTCTATATCTTACACTAACTTTCATCTCAAAGTCTCCAAGGCAGAAATTCTCAAAGTTATTTAGGCTCCTAACTTCTATTGATATTAAATGGAGTTAGGGCTCAAATCCTAAAAGGGGCAGAACTCAGGAGTTTTGAGGATCTGGGCCCAAGCCCCTACCTCGTTACAACCTTACATCAAGTTATTCCTAATGTTTTGTCAATGCTGGTCTATGACAGTTCAAGAGCATTAAACATGATATTGATATTAAAGGTTTTACTTGTTTGGCAGTCGAAGCTGGGCCTGTTGATGGAATGTGGGGCGGGAGAGGTGGGAATGGGAGGTAAACATTTGCAACCTTTGTGTAAGCAAATTCTTGAAAATGATTAAGGAACCAATGATCCCAAAGGCTCTGCCCTACTCATGCTGACATTGATAAGAGGTCTCAGTGGTACTGTCACCACCTCAGAACTCCCAGACAGGGAATACTGGAGGAGCGAGTTTATTTCTTCCAAAGACATCCCTGACAGTGAATAAGGTAAACTTAATTGAAGATGATAATATAGTCTCTAATTTAAATCTGGGAAACAGAGTGACTGACAAAGATCACTCTTTAATTAAAGTTTAACATCTACTGACAAATTTGATGGGAATCAATACTGCGAGAGAACAGTCGTTCTTGAAATAATTATCCCACTTTACAGCAATTATGTGGCATTCATAATTCTGTCAGTGTCCTGGTGTAACTATATGGATTGGTTTCATGAAGAAGAGGAGGTTTAAAGATTTGACTTTTGTAAGTCATCTGCACAAAATGCAACTATGTTAGCTTAAAAATAATAATAAACCCACTTTTTTTTTCTAAATGTCTGATTATACATCTATTAGTGACTAACCTGTAGCTAAAGCTTTAAAAGCATCATGTTACTCAGTAGTTACGGATCAGTGTTTCATACAAAATACTAATTACAGCATGAAAACTTTTTTATTTTATTTTCACTATTAAATTTACAATGTAATTGGGATTTAATTCATACAATGATTGAGGATTACAGAAAGACATTCCCCCCAAAAGCAAGAAATTTTAGTTCTACTGTGAAGAACTGGACAGTTGTGGAGCGAATCAATTTTTGAAGGTGTGTCAACTATGTGAGGCAAATGTAAAGGAAAAGAAGTATTCACAGCTTTACTCTAAGTGATAGTACTTACAATAGAACTCAAGACACGCTCTCTGTGGGCCACCTTCTAATCTCATTTATGTCTGTAGAAAACAAACATAACTACATTGAAGCCACTGGATTTACAGAGATGTAAGTGAGAGCAAAATGAGACCATCTATATTTGCTGCTATAGGAAACATGAACAAAAAGATTGCGGGTTTGAAACATCAACATTTCAGCACACTTATACAGAATGCTGCCAAGTTGTTTGGCTTCTCTGTGCATTAGTATTGGGGGCTGGGGAAACCATGATTTTTTCAGCATGAGTCTAAAATGATTAAGAGCCTGATCCTCTAAGGTGGTAAGTACCCTCATCTTCCTTTGAGTTAAGGTTTGAGCTTAGAGCAGGTTGAGAATTTTTCAATTGAAAATTTTTAATTGGAAAATGCCAGTTCATCAAAATGAATTTTTTTCATGGAAACACATAGGTATGGACAAATCTCAATTACATTAAAAAAAATCCTGAGTACCCAGGTCATTCACAGGTTAAGAGTCAACATTCTGGGCCCTAGAATTAAAAAAACAAAACTTTTTGCTAATATCAGCGATTCTGGGGCATTAGTTAATATGTAAATACATTTAATTTACAAAAAAAAAAAAAAAGAGGACTAAAAAGGTTAATATTTACTAACCTTATAGATTTGCCACAAGTCCCAAATAAGGGACCATCCTGAATTGTGACTATTCAGTCCCTGGTTCTCTATTTTCTCCAGGAGGGACATAATCTGTGCCAGTCCATTACTGAACCCAAATATTTTCCCATGCTCTGCGTGCTCAGCTGTGCTGGCTAATGCATTAGGGCATGGTGGTGGTGACGGAAAAGAGGCTTTGCCCACTCCTCATTCTGCCTGTGTAGCTGCATGAAAGGGAGAATAACTGCAAGTTCATGATGCTCTTCTTGCTGTGCCGTTACCTGCAAGGCAAGTACCTGTACAAGGGAGAATAAAGAGCATTACACATGAGACAATTTTGCCCTAAATTGTTGAAAGCACCTGTATGTTTTTGAGCTGCATGTGTTGCCCTAGGCATAGATTCCCTCCAAAATCAACTATCTTCACATTATTTTTCCAGCACAGAAGAAATATTCAGGTCACTAGGAATCTGATGAAAAAGTTTAGGTTTGCTATTCACCCTGATTTAAGTCCAGCATGTTTCCTGCCTCTAATATATTTTTTCTGAGCTTTACTGAGTTTGTAGAAATGTCTGTCAGTCGAGAAACAATTGATAAAGTCCTCTCTCTGTCCTTTGATTTGCACTCTTTATCTTACACTTCAATAAAAGCCTTTTATTGCTTTTCCCCCATTCCTCCTTGTATAGAACAGTGATGGACAGATTTCTATTAACACAAAGGCCTCTTTACTGTGCCAGAGTGCAGTGAAAATCTTCCCCTCACTATCTAATCATAGAAAAAGAGGTAGGACATACAGATATAATGTATCTAAAATAACATTCAGGACTTCACATTTAGTTTAAATACTTTAAAATATGCCCCACCTTTTTTTACCATCTTCTTTTAGGGCCTGACCCAAAACTGATTAGAATCAATGGGAGAGGGGTAAGGAATCTTCCAAAACTCTTAACCAGTTTAAGGATTCTTCAATCCATTAAACTGATCAAATGATATATCAATAATTCAGTCAAGCCATTCTTAGAAAATACTGAACAACATGAGATCTCAATTCTTTAATGTGGCATTAAAACAGAAATATCCAATGGTATTGATTTTACTGAAGGCCATCAGCTAATTTAGAAACTTGTCTCCTGCTTTAATAGCTGGTATATTTTATTCACCTGCTAAGATGAATAAACTTTTAACAAGTATCTCTAATGTAATAATTAATTATATTGAAATTATTGCAAAATAAAGCCACCCAATAAACATTTAATTTACAATGTGCTCTCAAAGCCGAAGACAAAAAAAAAAAAAAAAAAAAAAAAAAAGCAAGAATACTGAAGGAAACTCTGTCTTTTCTTTCAAACATTCATACCTTACACCTGTATTTGAGTGTTCTTCATTTTTTAGCATACCAGATCTCAGTTGGCATTCTTTATCTTCAGGACTATGATGGTACTTGTGACAGTTCTTGGGTACCCAAGACTGAGTCAGCTTGTTACCTTCTGTCACCAATGAGAGGGAGTTATTCTTGTGGTAGCTGGGTGTCAGTTCCCTAACACCACCAGCCTTTCAGCCACTCAAGAACTCTCCTCTGGACTATGACAGTCCTATCTTAGCCTTTCAGGTTAACAATAGGTGCACCCTTGAGCCCGGATTTCCTTTGAACAGTTCCCTTGTGTTATCCAGCTCCTGACAACAGTTACTCACAGAAATTCCAGAAACTTAAGAAGGTCTGTGAAGGGCAGAATCATCCTTGCAAGAAATAAAAAAACTGAGGCCGGTATATAAGCCACCCAGTGTAAATAACTGGGTATGGCCAGGATCTCCCACCATCTGGGAGAAAAACCTGAGGGGATTCTTTTACAGAGGGGAATTCCAGGAGTGATGGAACCTGAGCTGAATGGAACTGGAAATTATTTTCTTAATATGCTTGAATGTAAAACCGCGTTGTTCAGGGTCGATGTGCAGATATTCTTATTATTTGCACATTTTAACTGTGTTAAACAACATGACTGCTGGAACTTATATACTTTCTCTATAGAAAAAAAAAATTCTATCTTTCAATGCCAGTAATTTACTTTGAATGGGCTTGGATTCAAGTCACATGAGGCTCACAGTGAAAAAAGGACCTGAGGTAGCAGAAGAAATGCATGACTGGTCAAGAGGGCTGAGGAGATAAAAAGACTGGACTTCTATTAATCTATTCTGTGATCCTGTTGTCTGAAGAGTCAGATGAGACTGAGTGGAGATCTCCTTAGTGTTCTCTGTACTAACAGAGACCAATAGCTCATTGTTATTTTGGGGAAAGAACAGAGTTCAATTTTTTTCCCTGTTTTTGGTTGGGTAGCCCAGGGTTAACCTTCTATTTTGACTTACAGAATGGTCTGCCAGTAATATACATTGCAGCTAAAACAGAGAGGACTTTGTTTTGTTTATCTGACTTAGAAATAAGCCATCCTCTGGCACACATGAGCCTCAGCGCATGTGAAGCTGCAGATGTTTTTTTCTAGAGTCAAGGACATGAGCTAAAGAGCTCTCATATTATTTGGGTCTGAAGATCTAAAAAATACAAGCTCTACATTAAGAAAGACATTGCAGTTTCATGCTGGATATTGGGCTGGATCTTCAACAGCAACTATCTCAGGTTCTTTAGATTGTTTGACAAGAGTTAGTTCAACCTGCTCAGCATAATTCCTCTTTGAAAACATGCCAGCCTTTCCTTCGCATATCAGCCAGAACTATGAAAGAAATGTATCATTATTGCTATCTTTGCCTATATACACTAGTACAGTATTCTTTTGTTTAAAAAGCAAAACCCGCAAACACTACTATATTCATCAGAAACGTCTCAAAATACAATGTTAAGCTTTAGGGTTAAATTGTGACAGGCCACATACAAGTACAGTGGGCTGGAGAATAGGGTGCCAAGAGCCCACTCTCACCCTCCATTGTATCTAGAATGCAGAATACAGAAAAGACAGGACCAATGTTTCCTGAAACACTTGGCTATTTGGGCAATGAACATTCCTGACAGCACTCTTCCCTAGATGGCTTTTGGGTAGGATCAAAGCCCTATAATCTGATAATCAGAGGTAGATATTGGGAAAAGAATACAGCACATTCTAGAGACGCACATGCCATTTCTGAGCACGCTTGCCTCTGATCCACTAACGCAATCTGTCTGCATCAGCTGTTGTACGAAGAATGTCTTGGAGTCAGTACTTAGGCGCTACATTTTTGCTGCTCCTCCTGCTGCCCCAAGTGCATCTCTGGTTGCAAAAGCTGGTATTTGGATTAGTGTTTTGCTGTAGAATATTTTTATATAGTTGTCATGTAAATATATTTAGAAGTACTGAATCCTAGTAACAATTTTCTTCTGAAGTTAAGATAGCAATTTTAAAGGTAACTGGTTTTGTTTCTGCTCTATAGGATCAGCCAGCCATCTGAGAATTTAGACTACTTGTAAATTGCTGAAGAGTATTTATTTCTGCTACTTTCTCTTAAAAGCCACCAGTCATTATCTGCTAGATTAGTAAACATCTATACATTTCTACATGACTAATGTCTGCCATTTTCCCATCTGGGCAGATTGTATCTCAATTACATAGGAGTAGTTGATATCTAGATCTGCCTCTGCCTTTTATTACTTTTCAAGAATTCTCTCCCTTAGAAGCAATTGTAAGTAATTATTTGTTAGTTATTAAGTATCAGAGGGGTAGCCATATTAGTCTGGATCTGTAAAAAAGCAACAGAGTCCTGTGGCACCTTTAAGACTAACAGATGTATTGGCGCATAAGCTTTCGTGGGTGAATACTCACTTTGTCAGAAGCATGGGTCTGATGAAGTGGGTATTCACCCACGAAAGATTATGCTCCAATACATCTGTTAGTCTTAAAGGTGCCACAGGACTCTCTCTTGCTTGTTAGTTATTGTTAGTTACATACCATTTTCTAGAGGCACCTGAAGTATTGTCTCATAAGTCATTTGATTATTGATATACTATACCTGTTTTAATCGATGTTGCATCAGAACAGCACTTACAGCATTTTCTGAATCAGAGCTGGGATTGTTTTTGTTACCGAAATATCGGGTCCACCTAGCTGAGAGCCAATAACAGCCAGACAGGGATAAGGAAGAGTTGCTTTATTCTGCAGAAGAAATGAGAGCTTTGCACCTTAGTACAAAAACTCTGTCTTACACACATTTTACAGATCCTTTATACACATTCAGACAAAGGTCCTTGCAGTGTTAACACTTGATTGGTGGTTGTCAGACCCGTGCTTTTGCTATCTGGTCAGTGAAAACCAGCTTGGGACCAGCTTCAACTACCTTAAGGCCTTGAAGGGAAGACAGTTGAAAGCAGGGGAGGGGGCGGAGTTGGGGCGGGGACTTTGGGGAAGGGGCGGAGTTGGGGCGGGGGCCGGGGCCCCGTGGAGTGTCCTCCTTTTGGAGGCTCAAAATATGGCAACCCTATCTCTATTGCATCCTTCACCAAACTATCACAATAGACTAGGGGTGGCCAAACTGCAGCTTGCGAGTCACATGTGGCTCTTTTACAGAGCCCACCATGCCCCCATTCTCTGTCTACCAGAATTGCAGCGAGGGGTGGGAGCTTAGGGCTTCTACCCTTCAGCGGGGTAGTGGTGCTCGGGGCTTCAACCCCATAGGGCAGCCCTGCACCCTGCCAGGCAGCCCCGCAGGGCTAAAGCCTGAGCTCCAGCAGGCGTGCCCAGCTCTCGAGGTTATGAACATTATCGTATGTGGCTCAGAGGGTCAGAAAGTTTGGCCACCCCTGCTATAGACCCTTGCCTAATTTGATAATAATCCAATTCTATTCTATTAGAGGCTTTGTAGATTTTCTTCTTTAATGGATCTTTCTGATTTCTGGAAGTGTCTCATTAGTTATGTCTGGAATAACTTATCTGCTTGCATAATTGCCAACTTCTGCTGTCAGTGACACAAATGTATATTGTGTGAGTGTGCTGCTAGATAACAAGGAAAATGTACAGATCTCTCAAAGGACTTTTTTAAACCTTATACTTACTGGATATATTATAGAAGATCTTTGTTCTCACCAATGAAGTATAATACCCAAATGCAAACAATATTTAGGGCATGCACAAATGAAACTCCCAAGACTGGTACGTCACACTTAGGTTAAACTCCCCAACCAGACACAAACTGTGCTTCTGGTTATCAAGAAGCAAAAAAGAAATCACACAGTCCCCTTTATTACATTCCAGATCTCTGGGTCCCAATCAGCACCTAGATCCAATACAGCGAGAAGTTATTTAAAAAACTCTGCTCACATATACAAAATGTTCTTCTGACCCAAGGGTCAGCCACGTTACCAGGTCAGTATAGGTTTAGATCTTACCCAAAATACCATGCTGCCAGTCAATCCTTTAGTATCTAAAATTAAAGGTTTATTGTAAAAAAAAAAAAAAAGGAAAGAACAAGAAGAGAGATGTTAAATGGTAAAACAGTCACATACATACAAAGACTTCAAAGTCCATCAGGTTCCTAGCAGTATTGGTGAGTTTGCTGGCTTGAAAATCCCTCTGGAACACATCCACAAATTGGATGGGTCATTCAGTCCTTTTTTCAGAGCTTCGTTTGTAGAAAGGTTACTCCAGAGGTAAGAAGCAGGAATGAAGACAAGAAGCCAGACTGAAGACAAAATAGAGAAAATGCAGCTGCCTTTTATAGTCTTTTACCATGCAGCTTGATTTCCTTTGTTCCAAACACATGGCCTGGAAGCTTTAGAGTTCTGTCCATAGGCACGTCCCTGCATGCCATGCTGAGTCATAAGGTGTATCCCTTGCCTTCTCTCAATGGGTCAATTGTATAGCTGATGTCCCTTGATGGGCCGTCCATCAGGCTAGGCAGTGCTGATGCCAATCTGTCTGGGTGTCACCCAGATGCACAGTACAAGTTTGGAACTACAGACATACCATACATATAACCTACTATACAAAGGTAACACAGACACATACACAAAATTATCACACCTGGCAAATTATAACATTTTTGCAGATAACTTACACGGCACATCTGGCATAACTCATTGCACTTTTACAATATTGGTATTCATAATATCCTAAATGGAATTCCCTCACATTCCATACAGCATCACAATTAGCATCTACAGTTCCCAATGAGGGAATGTGGTAAGAACTGTACACACAAAAATATAAGACAGTTTTGGCCCCTATGGGCATACAGAAAGGTGAAGGAGAACTGGTGGATACAACAGATTAACAAAATAAAAGTGAGCCAATTGTGATGAGCATAGAGTGTTGTTAGAAGCAGCAGTCACAACTGCCTGTCCATTGTTGAGTATTTTACAACATCACAACAGACATGGGTTTTAACGGAGAAATGTGAAGGGGGATAATGTAGTGGACCTGCAGATTTTTGACAGAGCTTGCGTACCCAGAGGCATGGGAGAACGTGCAAAGGTGCTTATGGGAAAATGTGACTAAAGGACAGTAAAGGCTGGAATCGCTGTTAGATCACAGGTGTATATGGGCAGCTTGACTGCATTTGAGAACATACCAACAGAAGAGATATGCTTTAAAAGTGAAGACATGTTGTTTGCATTTGATGCAGTGGAAAAGGGAGATCCAATGGGGGAATGCTTGCTGGGGACTCCCTCATGCTGGAAAGACCAACCTGCATGCCCCCTCCCCCTTTAAAATGGCATGGATTAAATAAAAAATGTCAGTGAGCAAGCAAAAGAGGATTAGCAATTGCAACATATCACATTAGCACAGTAACAGAAAACTTAACTTTTGGCGTTTCCTGACTTTTTTCAGGCTTCTCATTGCATTCGTATTAGCTTGTGAATTTAAATTTCCCTGCCATTTCCTAAAAGATTGAAGAGAGAAAACAAAAAGATTTGTTTAAAAATTAAAAAATAAATAAATATAAGCAAATCCAGTCCCCAAAGGCCAGCTCATTCCCCTGAAGCATGGAAAAATATGTTAATAAAACAACATTGGTACACACATCTGCACTGTGCATGAAGCGTAGACAGACATGTATACTTTGCTATTTTTCCACTCTGCATGCTCCAAATGGTATTGTCAGATAGTCATAACTTTATTAATTCAAAGCCAACATTTTTCAAAGCTAGTTAAGAAACATATAGGTGATACATATGGAATATATGAGATCGTAAGATCTTTGGGGAAGGGGTTGTATCTGTTCATATGTCAGCGTTAAAGGCCAGAAGGGACCACCATATCATTTTAGTCTGACCTCCTGAACAGTACAGGCAACTAATACCTCCCAGCCACTCCACACAAGCCAACAGCCATAATCAGACCAAAGTATTACAGCCCACAGGAGATTAAAGTATTATGTGCCACAGGCAAAGAACAGGAGGAACTGAGGTATACCAGTGCTTGAGGCCCCAGCAATGGTAGGGAACTGATTAAGTGACACAGAGCCAGGTAATCTTAGCAAGTGACCCAGGCCCCATGCTGCAGAGGAAGGCAAAAACTCCCCAAGGTCCCTGCCAATCTGTCCTGCAGGAAAATTCCTTCCCAACCCCACATATGGTGATCAGATAGACCCTGAGGATGTGAGCAAGAGTTAGCCAGTAAAAAATGTAAGAGAGAAACATTTTGTTTCTGCCATCTCAGAGGCCTGGCCCACTCCACCAGTGTCCCATGTCCAGCTTTGGACATCCTTGGTGAGGACAGAACGGGGACATAGTCACAGGAAACACTGGGGAGGGGGGGAGAGGGAAATTACCTTCCTAGGCCTTGCATACATTTCTATAGAGCCCAGGATAATCTTTGTAGTGCTTTTGAGTGCTATACTAATCAAATGAATAAATTAATAATCACTAAAATATCAGCTAAGTACTAATACTATTATTAACCAGGTTGATTTTTCTCAGGATTACTACTTTGATATTCAGAAAAGGCTGAAATGTTACATATACATATTCCAACAGCTTCCCAGCACAGCACAGCTGCTGCTATATCCGGTGACAAAACCTTTAAGGGACATGCAAGACATCAGAAGGTCAATGTTACATGCAGTAAAAAAGCAAAAATAAGACAGTAAAATACAATAAAAATAATAAAAAACACCATTTCTGAGTGAGAAGAATAGCTATTACAAAGGACAAAAGTTGCCAGAGGCTTGTTCATACTAGACAAAACAATGATAAAAATGGAGAGAATCTGCCCATACAGACTGAGGACCAAAGTGTTGACAAATGGAGTGTTATCAACAAAGACTTCAACTTTATAGGACTCTACTTGTGGTAAAACTGTAACGTAAGTCTCCTTTTGTTGGCCAAAGAGAGTAGTAAGAGGGACAGTGGCACAATTGACTAGGCAGTAGCATTATGTGTGGGAAAAATTGATAAATGGGTCATAAAAAATAAGGGAAAGAAAGAATGTGCATTTATTCCTGGTAAGTTACAATGAAATACTTACTGACACACAGGAATGGTTATAATGGATCAAACCAGCATGATTCTAGCTCCAAAAGCTACCAGATACTTTAGAAGAAGTTGCAGGCAGCTATGGGATAACTTGCCCACAGGAAGAGGTTCCTTCTAGCCCCTAATACTTAGAAGTAGGCTTATGCGCTGAAAACGCTTGTTGGGTTTGTATAAATGTAAAATCCTTTTTTTGAATGCTGTTAAACGCTTGGTTTCAGTTATATCTGTGGCAATGCGTTCCACAGGCTGATTGTGCAGTCATATGAAAAAAATACTTCTATTCGTTTTTTAATTTGCCACCATTCAATTTAATTGAATGTCTCTCTGTTCTTGTATTATGAGACAGGATGAATAAAAGTTCCCAATCTACTTTAAAGCACATACTTGGTGCTGAAATCTATGTTATCATACGGTTCTATAGTGTATCCCATGCCTTAGTCTGTCTCACTTGCTGTCTGAACACTGATCTATCACTGCCAAAACTACTTCTAACATTTCAAATCCCTGAGACGTTTTCCCAGAGCTTCTATTTTAAAAAGAGAAATATCTGCCAAAACGTTACACTCCTTCCCCTCAAATATGAAATTATTTCCCCAAAAATGCACTATGGAGGGTAGGCAATATCCAATCCTAAATCAATTTCACTTTTAGGTATTAGTCCTGTATGAGGAACTGCTAGCACTGACACCTATACCGTTGTGGTGTCCTATTGAAGTCAATGGATTCTTCAAGGGCATAGTGGGCACACTTGTAGATTCTGATGCAGATTTGGGTTCCTAATCTTCAGGGACAGAAATTGGCTCTGTCTACCACTTAAGAGCTGGAAGTCCTCTCTCTCCAATAGCATTCTGGACTTATTTCTAGCATTGGTCAGTTGAGGAAGATAGGATTTTATATTTTGGACTATGATTGACTAAACTGCTGTATTAAAAAGATTTCTGACATTTATACTTTTAGGCATCCTGTCTATATAAGCAGGGGGATATGAAAAATAGCACCACTATGCCTTTTTAAAATTCTGTAAAATATGTTTAATTTTTTTTTTTTTGTAAAGTATGCAGCATGGACAATACATGTACGGTACAGTTTGAAGTTTGTACGGGCACTCATCTGGAATTAATTGGTCTGTTTATAATCAGTATCATGTTCTTGACTGTTACATGAATGCTAGACACCCTGAACTAGAAAAATCAGATCTAATAATGATTCTGTTCTGACCCAGAACTCAACTTCATAATTTGGGGTTATTATTAAAATTGTAATGCTTTTGTTCATCAGGCCTCTTTGCTTTATTCCATCTTAAAGGGGCACTAACATGTCTCTATGAGCACTTTGTTAATTCATTTTGAATAAACTAGCTATAACTGTCACTCAGCTAGATCTAATCATGACTTATATAAGGACAGATAGGGCAATTCTCCTCCAGAGCCCACTGTATTCATGACTGTGTCAATTATGTATCCCTGAAAAAGAGCTTAATTTCATTTTTCTGTTTTGTTTTTGAAAATCTGTCAAAGGCTTGGCTACATCCCATCTGTCAGAACACATCAAACCTGACACGACGAATAACTTGTGAAGAGTTTCAAGTGTAAGAGCTCAATTGGTCCTTAAAGATGTAATATGTGACAAGTAAAGATTAAGCTGCATCTCAGAATTAAGATGTGTAACTTGCACTTAGAATGACGTAATCCAACCCTCAGCCAGTGGTTTAAGATAATACATCAAGACAAGTGATGCTTATTCAAATGTTCTGTTTTGAAGTGTTAACTCTAATTTGTGTTATTCTTAGATGGCTTTCTATTGGAAAAGAACAGCCCTCGAGTAAAATACTGTACTGTGTTCAACTCACCGGTTTATTCTTCCACGACACATACAGTATACAGAACGAATTATCCCATTTTGTCAAAGCTTCCCTGCTTTTTCTCTGTTTGAGAGGTTTTGTGAAGCTTTGCCCTATAAATAGCCTTTTCTAACTATTTTCTTCATGCATATCTGGTCCAGTGTTAATTCTACACTCTCCATGGTCCCCTCAAGAGCACCTTTTAGGTCTCAGCCCTATAGACGTGACCTCTCTATGGGCCAGCACCTGTTTTACTTTCCCTCCAGAACACAGTTTTAGGGTCACAGTCCTCCTGCAATTCACTGTGAATATTTCAGCATGTCTAACTTTAGCCCAGCATCTGCTATTCTATTCTCTCCCAGAGGCTATGTAAGCATATACCAGAGAGCAGCCAGATCCCACAAAGCATGGTACATTTACTTTAGGACAAAAGCATTACAGAGAAAGCATATAATGAAACAATAAACAGTCTACAAACATACTAAGCTTACCAGGTATCACCCATCTTCCACATGGAGACCTGGGTTTGTTTCCAGTCCTTCATCTCCTTCCAGCAGCATTTTGCCCTCTTGGCTAAGGTGTCACATCATTTTGTGATATGTCAGTTTGTGGGTCAAGTAAAGGACAACCTGGGGTCACTTTGAGCTGACACTGTCTACAATTTGGAACCTTTGTTGCCCAGACCTCCTGAAACAGATGAAACCAGTCAATGCCCCTTTCCTCAAAGGGGTAAAGTTTCAAAGGCTGGATAGCTGCATAACTGGCATTGGGGCTTCGCATTAATCACCCCGATTGCTTCCAGATTCCACAGGAAACCCACCCAGTGAGACAGGAACACAAAAATAAGTATAACTATTATTTGTACAAAGGTCTATGAATATTCTGTGGGCCCATAGAGTCTGGTACATCTCAATATAATAGTCTTTAAAGTTTTCCATGCTTTCAAGATCTCACATATGTCACATCTTCCCATTAGAAAAGAAAGAGTTTAATCCCTTTGCCCCAATGGGTAACAATGGTATGTGAGTGGGAAAACTGAGTCACGCATTCTTTCATAAAAATATATCTGAAGTTTCATAGTTTTGCACAATGTCTACTTCCATATTAGCCATGCCCCAGAATTCCCTCTTCATCCATCCCAGCACCTTTTCCTCACACAACTCCCTCAAAACTCAGGTCTTCCACATAATCCACCAGTGATATTACATAGCAATAAAAGTGCTGCCCTGCAGCCATTAATGGAAAAATAAGTCTAATTCTAGAGGCTTTCTCCTGACCCACAGAAATCAATGGGTGTTTTGATTTTGATTTTGACGGGAGAAAGATCTGGGTCTAGTATTGCCGAAAACTGTAAGTCTCCCAGTGATATTTGTTTTGTTGTGTGTGTGTTGGCAGGGGAGAGCTCTTCTTGGATTATAAGTGTAAATCCCCCACCCCCTTTTTCCTCTCTGGGTTACTCAGGAGCAGGCAACACTCACCTGTGTGCCTGATGTTGTTGACATTAAAGGAGGTTCTGAGTATCCCAGTGGTGATGTTTGATAGGTGGGGATCATTTATCCACCCCTCTGCTGCAGTCCCTTTTCTCTGAAAGGAATTTAAAATTGGCGGTGCCTCCACCTGGCTGGCCCCTCTACACACTCAATGGCATGCCTTGGGACCCTCCAGGAACAAAGCTATTCTAATAATAAATAATAATAATCTGTGGCATGAGTGTAAATCAAAAATACCAATTATAAATAATAACCCACTATATAATATATACTTATATGTATATACATATACTTATATGTATATATAAATAATATACATCCAATACACTTAAATTAGAGTTAACACACCTTTACTTAATTTAAAAAACAGGGTATAACAGACTGAGATTATATGACACTATTAATTTAAATCCACGGGGGGGGGGGGGGAGTTGAATAAAATCAATTAACAAATATAGGATACAGAGATAAATGAAAATTAGATCTAACTGGCATTGACACTGCCACCATTCACCCCACCCCGCAGTGTACACTCCTCTGGATTTCAGAGTCCTAGGCACTTGCTTGTGTGGAAGTGCTTGCAGATCTGCAGCTGGAGACAGAACTCTCTGTTGTTTCTGTGTATCAGTCCACCCAAGGCAACAAGCTTCACAACCCCTCTGACGACTGGAGCTGGCCCCACCAAATGTCAGCAGCTCTGGGTCCTGGTTTGGTGGGAAGATCACTCTGCCGCCCCTCAGACTCAGACTCTCTGCTATGTCCCTTCCCTTGCAAGTACTTTCCCAAAAAACAGTGGGGGTTACTTACAGTCCTTTCCTGCAGGCCCAGCTCAGTCAACTCCAGGCACGGCAACAGTCTCTGCTCTGACTCCAGTGAAGCCACCAACAGCCTTTGAGGCTCCCTGCTTGATCAAAGCCCCTGCAGGCTCTCAGCAGCAGCTTCTGGCTTCCTAGCAGCAGCTCCTGGATGAAGAGAGCTCCATAGCAGCAATCTCACTCCTTTTCCCAAAATGGAGTACACCGCCTATTATCCCTGCAGGAGTAAATCTCTCTCCCTTTCCCGAAGGCATCATGGGAGTTGTAATCAGGGCTGCCCAGAGGATTCATGGGGCCCGGGGCAAAGCAAAGCAATTTTGGGGGCCTCTTCCATAAAAAAAGTTGCAATACCATAGAATACTATATTCTCGTGGGGGGCCCTTGTGGGGCCTGGGGCAAATTGCCCCACCGACCCCCCACCGACCCCCCGGGCAGCCCTGGTTGTAATCTCTAAGACTAGATTGCAACACACAGGCTTTTCCCCTGAAACACTCCCAATAAAGTTCAGAAGCTCCTCTAGTAAAGGGTGCCTACATAAGGTTTACAAGTCATGTGCCATGCTTTCTTGGTATCTTGTGTCACCTGAAGCATACCATCAGTGCTTAATAGGGTGAGAGTTTAAAGTCAGAAAGGAGCACCAGATCATAGTCTGACCGCCTGTATATCACAGACCACCCAGCACCCATACACTAAACCCAACAATTGGAATCAAAACAAAGTGTTATGGCCCTCAAGAGACTAGCACTAGCTAAAACAGGTAAATATATTTCATGAAAATTTCCAAGAGAAATTAAACCTTTTCCACCTCATTTAAAGTTGTTGGTGAAATGTTTTATTCTTTTTACTTTTAACAACTCTTGTCTCTACTACTCCCCCCTATACATTTCTGCCATATCCACAGAGTTTCAATCATTGTAGGATCTAGGAACCAAACAATTAATAGTAGTCATTTTCTTCCTAATCACAAAATTGTAGTCAAACATATCAAAGTTTCCTACTACTAGTTCACAGCATCTTGAAACTTAATCTGCACACTGTGATAATGTGCTCTTCAGGCTTGTTGCTTTACATCCTGACCTGACTTTTTATGAGAAATAAACATTGATGTGCAAGATATATAAATGGATTGTGCCACTGGTGTTCTCCCAGATGCTGATTCTATTTGTTTCAAATTAGTGTGATGAAAGGGAGATGAGTGGGTCCAAACATTCAGGAGGGGGTTGGGAAATTATCAGTTCTCATCCTGCACATGCACTGTAACATCATCTACACCTATGGTCTCCAAAATGGGGTGCGCGGCAGGAGGAGCGTTTTTGTTTTGTTTTGTTTTAATTTTTGCTTCAGCAGTTCGGCGGGAGTCCAAGGAGCTTTTTTTTTTTTGCTTCAGCCTGGCAGGGGGTGCGTGCTCAAAAAAATTTTACTGATGGGGTTTGCCATCAAAAAAGTTTGGAGACCACTGATCTACACATAGTACTTTCTCCATACCTACAACATTTTATCTACTGCACTATATTTTACATAATTAAGGGCATATTCTTATATACTGAACTGTTGATTTTTCTATTCCATGGTTGGTCTGACGTGGCATTAAAATTGTCTGGAAACATTTAGGGTGATTTCACTCAGCGAAGCTGGACAATATTTGAATAGTTTTGTTAATTCCTTTGTATGCCAAAAAGAATCATTTTATTTATTTGATAAGCAAGTAGCAAAAGAAGATTAATAAAAATGGGTATAGGAGCATGTATATTCTATCATTTAAAAAAACATGAATTGCCTCACACCCCACCTCACCCAGTCACTCACCTCTTAAAATTGCCTGAGAGATATGGGACTTAGCAACTGGCAGAATACAAATTATCTTTTGAGAGAGTTGCATCTTTTTCCAGTTAAATTAAAAAGTCAAACTACAAGGGTCATGAGTGACAAGAGAATAGCCGCATTAGTGCCTAGTAATTACCAGAATGTATTTATTAAACTACTAGCGCTGTTCATATTAATTAGGTAATTGAATGAAGGTTGCATATATAGCAAGCCCTACAGTTCAGAGGTACTTAATAGAAACACAAAGGTATGTCATTACTTAATTCTCTACAACTTCACAGTATATCCATTCGAGCTATACTACCCTTTTAGAATATTAAATTTAAAAAATACTAGCAGCATTGAGGTACAAATGTTATTTCCTGCAGATTGAAAGAGCACAGTTCACAATTAATTGGGGGAGATGAACATGGCTCTAAGTCATGTTTTTGCTTCCTCTGATCCTGGAGCCAAATCAGTCACTGATGTAAGTTAGTGCAGAAACAAGGCTGCTATAATTTTTGCCAGGGGTTGGTAGACCACACTGAACTATTGGCCTACCCCTCCAGCTCCCAAATTGTATATTTTGCATGTTTGTCATGGGACAACTGTTTTCGCTGATGAAAACAGATCTCTTTTCCAAACTCAGGGAAAGTGATAAAGCAATAAAAGACTGATTCTCCATTTTGTCAGAAGATATTTTTTATTTATTTATTTTACACTGGGGCAACTCACAGAGTCAATGAAATAACACTGGCATAAAACCAAAGTAACAGAGTAGAATTTCAGGCCTACGGTTTCCATTTTAAAAGATTAATTGAGCTATTTGACTTTTCCCCATTACACCTTTTCTGAGGAAATATTTGTGATACTCTGTACCTCGGGGGAACACCCAGGACCCCCATATTCATCCTTGATTGTGTGGTATCCAATGCAAAGTTTGTCATGTCGGGTGTCTTCAGAAGGCTCAAGATGCACTGAGCATTGTTGTTACAGTAATGTTATAGTAAGTTTTTAGGTTATAATTTCATGTATGTAGTTGTGAGGCTGAAAATGTATCCTCACGGCTTAAAATAAGCCCAGACAAAAATACTCCAAGAGCTGAGAGGCAGTTCATACCTCATCAGGGAATGTATGGGACAAACCCAGCCCAGCCTCACAGGAACAAAGGACTCTGGCCTAGAGAGCAACAAAAGGATATGTTGGACTCTCAAGGGAGTCACCACCATTCCTTTGGGCAGTTTGGAACTGCAATGAGGTAATGCTCACCTGACTCTGATGGGGGAGGGGCAAAGCCAAGAGGGAAGAAAGGACACGTTAAAAGGGAGAGAAGTTTGCCATGCTCTTCCTCTCTCTTCCACCTACACCTACACCACACCCAGCAACTGATGCACTGATCAAAGGGGAGAGCCTGGCTGAAGAGCAACCAGCCAGCCTGTGGTGAGAAGTGTCTAAGTTTGTAAGGGCACTGAAAGTGTTAAAATCAGATTAGAATGCATTTTTCTTTTATTTCATTTGACCAAATCTGACTTGTTATGATTTGACTTATAATCACTTAAAATCTATCTTTATGGTTAATAAATTTGTTTGTTTATTCTATCTGAAGCAGTTTGGTTTGCAGTGTGTCAGAGGCTCCCCTTGGGATAACAAGCCTGGTACAGATCAATTTCTTTGTTAAATGGATGAACTCATATAAGCTTGCAGCATCCCATGGGCATAACTGGACACTGCAAGATGGAGGTTCCTAGGGCTGTGTCTGAGACCAGAGATATTGGCTAGTGTCATTCGGTTACAAGTAGCTGAGAGTAGCTTACATGCCAGAGACTGTGTGTGAACAGCCCAGGAGTGGGGGTTCTCACAGCAGAGCAGGATAAGGGTGGCTCCCAGAGTTGAGGATTGGAGTCACCTAGCAGATCACTGGTTCAGATGACACCAGAGGTGAATGTCACAATATTTTATAGGCAAGATCAAGTTATAACACCTGGCTAAAGCAAGAGTTTAGTTATGGATGAGGATGAGGTTTGTCATGTAATCTAATGGCCCCTACTGATTAACTCAAATTTGCAGAAGTAACTATCTAGGAGGAGGAAGCACCTTCTAACCAAACATCCATCTCTCTCTCTCTATCTCTCCCAATAGTACCCTGCATTGTGGCACTTGTAGCCATATCCATCTAGCAACAGTTGCTAATTAGGAAAGGGTCTCATCCTCTCATGGTTATTTCTATACACCAGAGCCTTCTATGGTTGTTATTGGCTTCCAGTGTGGTATGGGAAGCCTGTAATAGGATGCTGTCAGGATGGTTCAAGTAGGAAATTAAGATTTACATCCAAAGCAGCAATCTGACACAGCATGTTGGACAAAATGGCCAAGAAAAGTGTGGTGTGCGTATGTCATCACACTGACAGCCAACAGATTATTGTCCATCTTACCAGTGGAAAAGTTCAATTACATCAGCCTAGAAGAAACAGAATTGGACACTGATCAGTCACTCATTAACTGCCAATGCTGCAATGCACGTTGGGCATTGGGTGAAAGTACAACAGCCACCCCTTGCTGGAGCAACCCTTGGGGAAGCAACCTGAGAACAAAACTTTCAACTTTCTTTTCACCACTTCCTGGCCAGAACATTTCAGAGAAGGCTCAGATATCAGTATTCAGATTTTTCAACTGCTCAAGGAGGAGGATGGCTTTAGTTGTTTCTAATATTCCAGGTACCAATTTTATATTGGCTGCCAACATACAGGGTACCAGAATGGCCCTTTAGAATCATAGAATATCAGGAATGGAAGGGGCCACAGGAGGTCATCTAGTCCAAGCCCCTGCTCAAAGCAGAATTAATTCCCAGACAGATTTTTACCCCAGTTCTCTAAGTGGCCCCTTTAAGGATTGAACTCACAACCCTGCATTTAGCAGACTAATGCTCAAACCAATGAGCTATCCCTCCCCCAGAAGGTTTCAATGGTCATTTTTGCCTCAGAGGCAAATAAACTCTTGGGCATTTCAGCTAAAAGGTCATTTGACCAGATTGTTGCACACATCTTGTCTCTCTGATATCCTGAGACCAACATAGCTACAACAACATTGCATATAACAAAATACAGAAGCAGATTTTTTTTTCTTTTCTTAAACGTCTTTGTTCCTGCTACAAAATGTTAATTAATTATTATTATTAGGTTTGATTAATGCTCTGTATTAAGCAGTAGTACATCATGCTCAATATAGTATATGCACTATATATAAAGTAGTTTTAAAATATACATTGTAATAATCAACAAAAGTATATAATGACAAAAATGCCATATTTGAAGAGATATACACAAACAGAGACAAGGTTTTCTTCAATCTTAACTCTCTGTTCCCTGACTTTTTGTTGTGTGATTTCTTAGGGTGGAGACCGTCTTTTTGTTCTAGTGTACTCTGCACCCAGGACAATGTGATGCTGGTCCAGGTCTGAGGTTCCTACAGTAGTACAAATAATAATCATATGAATATGTAATATTGCTTCAATGGTAGATTTCTACACAAAATCCATAATAGCATATACCATACATATGAAGGTGTTCTCCACATGATAAACTAATGATCCATCTGATAAGTGGAATTTCACATGCACTTTTGAACATCTCACCTGCGCTCAGCTTTTCAGTGCACCACTACTGGAACTACTTGAAAATGCCCCAATAGCTTCAGACCACTTCCCTTTCATTATTTAGCTATTGTTTTTGAAAGCAGCCTGACAGCAAAATATTTCCCTCTTCCATGATCTAGTACAGTCACATTGTGGCCAAATAAAGAAAAAAGAGGAGTGCCCACACAGGGTTTTACTAAATCAGGGAAAGTTTGTTTATAGCCAAAGCCTTGGTCATCTCTTTTGTCCGTCTTTTTACTGCATCTCGTCTTTTCTATTTAATTTCATGAGCTGCACTTAGCACTGAGGTATCCTAAACTGCTAGAAGTTTTCTTCCTACTGTTTTCAAAATAATCAAATAGTATCAGCAAACTATTCAGGGATACGTGGCTGGGGAGCTGAGGGAAATAACTCATTTTAATTTTTCAGCCCCTGTAAAGCTTTGGCTCTACAACTCACATTTCATTCTCCAAAGACAAATATGTTTCAGTCCCAGGAACCTTACAAATCTCTCCACACATCCTGAAGTTTCTGTCAATCACTCTGCATTGTTTGCCCCTATGAAGTAGTGTGTAAACAACATTTTCATAAATTAAGGGTCACTTCAGCTTAATTGCTTCTTGTTCATCTCCTACAGAAAGAATGAAAAAGTGTTATTCCTTTTCTATTTACTAACTGTAGGCCCATTTGCTTGAAATGTGGCTATTGTTGATGTGGACAATAGCTAAAGACAATGAAAGACACCATTTTATAGTTATATTCTCAGATCAATTACTCATAAAATACAATCCTTTTTACTGCTGTATTTTTCAACATATCCTAAGACATTACCATAGGTGTTTATTTGGCCTATCTTGAGTGAAAGTAGAAACAGTGATGCTTTAAAAGAAACAAAGATTTTATATGGTTCTTTATGCAAAATGCAACTTTAAATTTTTAAAAAAAATGTTGGCGTGAGAGATGTAGGCTTTCAAGAAGAATTATATTCCCCATTACAAAAAACTGTGCTCTCCTTATCACCTAAGCAGGTATTTCAAGGCATATAGTAAACTTCAAATGTCCCTGTTTAGGGAAGGGAAGATGGTAATTTCATTAATGCACAGGCCTGGTTATAGGGCTGTTGAAGAGGTTTTTTTTTGTTTTTGTTTTTTTTAAAAGGTGACTTACAATTATTTTGTGAAAAACAGCCCATTCAGGTCACTTTCACATGTGGGCGTGTATTATGCACGGTTCATAAGTGTTCAGAGGGGTGTAAGCTATTCATTAACATCTTCAAGAATCCACAAAGTTTGACAAATTTCAAGATATATATTTTGGTAAGAATGTTCCAATTTAATAGGTTGCTTGTTATTATCATTGTATTTTAAAAGAATAGAACATACAGTCAGGGAGCGGAAAAATGACATGCAGCTTAGCTGACCATCAACATTATGAATAGCAAATAGAGACTAGTCAAAGCAATCAGTTAGCAAACAAGTTCCTGGCTAAAAAGCAACAAAGAGTCCTGTGGCACCTTATAGACTATTGGAGCATAAGCTTTCGTGGGTGAATATCCACTTCGTCAGACACATGTAGACTGCCCACGAAAGCTTATGCTCCAATAGTCTATAAGGTGCCACAGGACTCTTTGTTGCTTTTTACAGATCCAGACTAACACGACTACCCCATCTGATACTTAACTTCCTGGCTGAAATTGTATGAATTTTACCAAGTCATTTAGGCCTACATTTTTGAAAGTTCTTACCAGTTTTACAGTGGCCAGTTTAAGACATGCAAGGTAAAATCATGGCTCCATTAAAATCAAAGGCAAAACCCCTGTGGACTTCAACGTGTCCAGGATTTCTCTTGCATAGTCTGATATTCAGAAATGTTGAGCACCCACAGCTCTCACTGAAGTAAATTGTAATTGTGGCTGTTCAGCATTCCTGAAGATAAGGGTTTAGAAAACTCAAATTGGCAACTCGAGTATCATGGGTGTCATGGAATAGGTCACAGCTGTAAGTACAAACTGAGATTGGCACTGTGAGAAAACTGGGCAGACACACCCAAACTGGAGGTATAATTTATAATTAGATTTCACCAAATCAGTAACAAATGGGCAGTCCTAGATAACTACATTAGTTTTCCCATGGAGCCATAGACAGTTGCCCTTCGGCTCGCTAGCCCCCAGTTTGCCACCCAGACTGGTTGGACTTTATGATGAGAGGTTATTAAAAGCAAAACCACAACATACTAGTTTCTTCCAGCCCCAAATGGCCAGTCACTTTTCCCAGGTCAAGGTATACTTCAGATCTCACCAAAGATATTGCTGAAGCCAATTTCTTTATTAAATTAAACTAAAGATTTATTAGCTAAGAAAAAGAAATGAGCGTTGTTGAAAGGTTAAAGCAGGCAAATCCATTATAGGTGAATTAAAGTTTGTAAGTCCAATATGATAGCAGAGGTGCAGTAATTTGCTGGTTTCCTATAGTGACTTAAGGTTACCCAAATATGATTTTGGGGACCTCTGGCTTGTATCTGGAGTGCCCCCGACAGCATCCAAATGGATCAGAGATATAGGATTGTTCCCAGGGCACACTTTTATAGATGAAAACAGACAGGCAAACATTCCTGGCATAGCATGGATCCGTAGACTTCCCATTGTTGAACACACAATGATCCACTCTTCGTTTACAGTTCTAAGGCCTCAATCCCATTTATAGGGCCATTTAGTGATGTAAACACAATGCAATGGCCAAAAACAATTCTTCATTAGTTTTACACCTCAAGTAAATTCACATCTAAATGCTAACACAAACCTCTGATCTAGGGTTAATTAAGCATAACGTATATGTATGTAAGTGAAGCCAATATCACTAACATTTCTTTGAAATATTCTATCAGACAAGTGAATTGGCTTGATCCTATTACAATGCCTCTTTGGCATTCTTTTGATTCCTATCAGCACTAGTGAATTGGCTTATGTCTACTGGCCCATTTAACATCTCTTTAATGCCCACACACAAGTGAATTGGTCCATGTAACACTTCTTTGAAGTTGTGACCTGAACTAGCTATCTGTCAGTGCCACACCAAGATGAGTGGGCTATGTGAAAATTTATGCTTGATAATCACTTTTTCAAATTCCTCATTTGTAAAATAGCATAATAACATATAACTTCATTACAGAGGTATTGCAAGACTACTAGTAAAATGTTCAAAAGCACCAAAGTGATTTAAGAACCTAAGCTCCATTTTCAAACTTGACTTGGGCACTTAGGGCCAGATTGTTAAAGGTATTTAGGTAGGTAAAGATGCAGGTAGACATGGCTGAATATGCTTTAAAAATCTGAACCTTAGACACCTAAGGGCCTAAGACACATTTGAAAATGGAAGTTAAGATCTTATGTCACTGAGTTGCTTTTGAATATTTTACCTACATGCCTAAACATTTGTAAAGCCCTTTGAGATTCTAGCATGGAAGGAGCTATGGAGTGCAATATTATATTGAATTTAATTATTTTACTTCCTATCAATTAGGTAATA
This sequence comes from Trachemys scripta elegans, assembly GCF_013100865.1. Classification (NCBI taxonomy): domain Eukaryota; kingdom Metazoa; phylum Chordata; order Testudines; family Emydidae; genus Trachemys; species Trachemys scripta. The sequence goes on from NC_048299.1 coordinate 134,259,926, forward strand.
TTTGAATTTATTTAGGGAGATATTAAAAGGATAACAACTGATTATTAATAGTTAATAGGAACACTACAAAAATGAATTATTCTAGTTGGGGATGTTATTAAGTTGTTCCAGTGATAATTGCTAAAATTATATATAGTTTAAAGGTGATGTTGAACTGAAATAGGTTTCTATAAATAAATAAATCTGTTTTCAGTACATCCATTAATTATGATTTATTACTAGATAAAAATGAATGCCATTTACTTATTAAAAATTGGATAAAAAAAGAGAAACATCTCCTTATAATCCCCATCACTATTTCCCAACCACAGGCTGAGGTTGTGGGCTTCCTTATTAGTGAAAGAAAGAACAGCGGTCATGAGACAGAATGAACATTATTTTAGGAAGACTGATTTTGCTGTTCAGTTGGACAGATCTCCCTCACTTTGAGTGGAGCAATGGTATACAGCCAGGACACAGGTTAGCTTCATATTCACCCTGGGATATCTTTGGGTTTCCCATAGGAACATATCAATGGAAACTGCATGTGTTTATCTAATGGAAATAATTTCATCTATATGTATTATCACAAGAGCTTATGTGCAATATTTTACTGCTGATTTTGAAATAAAATATGTGTACTGACTAAAAGAACTGTCAGAGCCTGTAATTAGTGTTTTTTTTTTTTTTAATATTTTATTTTCTGGAGTGGGATCAACATTTCCAATTCTCTATTGCATAACAATCTATATGTATTTATCAATATCCATGATTGCCACATCATTGATAGCAGGGTTTTGTAAAAGATAAAATTATTAATATGAGACAAATTAGTAATTAGTAATAATGGAGCAAATTATGGCATTTATAAAGACACCAGTTAAAATGAACGTGAATGTGACCCAGCAGTAATTGGAAGCTTTCACTTTATACCACAATAAAGCCTCCTAGAGTGCTCTACCTTACTCCCCATCCACACTGGAAAGGCACATAGAGCGCTCTGACTCCCTGGCTAGAGCGCTCCTGGTACTCCACTTCCACGAGAGGGATAACGGCTGTTGCATATTGGCTGAGATGCCCCAGGGCCAGTGTGAACGAGGAGTTTCGTTACAGCACTCTTATTGACCTCCGGAAACATCCCATAATCCCCTTAAGTCAAGTGGCCTCTCTTCTCTTTGTTGTGAAATCGGCTGAGGAATGCGGAAGTGCCGTTTCAAACACCCGGCTGCTTATCTGCAAAAGTAAATATTTGCTGTGAGTGAGTGAAAGCGAGGCGGGGGAAGGGGGCCTGAACTTACAAGACAGCATGCTGATACACTCTCAGCACTCCAAAAACCCACTCTCTCCCTCCCCCCACATACACACAACACACTCCACCCACCCCCTACATTTGAAAAGCACTTTGCAGCTACTTGAACGCTGGGATAGCTGCCCATAATGCACCACTCCCAATGCAGCTGCGAATGGCTAGGCAGCAGATCTGCAGAAAAGGACCTAGGGGTTACGGTGGACGAGAAGCTGGATATGAGTCGACAATGTGCCCTTGTTGCCAAGAAAGCTAATGGCATTTTGGGCTGTATAAGTAGAGGCATTGCCAGCAGATCGAGGGACATGATCATTCCCCTCTATTCAACATTGGTGAGGCCTCATCTGGAGTACTGTGTCCAGTTTTGGGCCCCACACTACAAGAAGGATGTGGAAAAATTGGAAAGAGTCCAGCGGAGGGCAACAAAAATGATTAGGGGGCTGGCGCACATGACTTATAAGGAGAGGCTGAGGGAACTGGGATTGTTTAGTCTGCAGAAGAGAAAAATGAGGGGCGATTTGGTAGCTGCTTTCAACTATCTGAAAGGGGGCTCCAAAGAGGATGGATCTAGACCATTCTCAGTGGTAGCAGATGACAGAACAAGGAGTAATGGTCTCAAGTTGCAGTGCAGGAGGTTTAGGTTGGATATTAGGAAAAACTTTTTCACTAGGAGGGTGGTGAAGCACTGGAATGGGTTACCTAGGGAGGTGGTGGAATCTCCTTCCTTAGAGCTGTTTAAGGTCAGGCTTGACAAAGCCCTGGCTAGGATGATTTAGTTGGGGATTGGTCCTGCTTTGAGCAGGGGGTTGGACTAGATGACCTCCTGAGGTCCCTTCCAACCCTGATATTCTATGATTCTATGGCCAGTTTGGCCTATAGATAGTTGATGCACCCAGGCAAACAAATGTGCTTTCACTCAAAGCTTCTACTTTATTTAGTCTCCAGCACTTACCCATGCCCACAACAGATTAGTACCCCAAATTAACTCCTGATTAATATTCACCCAGGGTTTAGAGGAGGTCTCAAGTGGATTTCTGAAGACATCGTATGGCCAGTTTTCCATCTGCTGGGGAACTTGGCAGGTGTCCAAGTGTTCAAGTGTCCATGAAGATCAGATTTCTCTCTTTTTATATCTAATTTGTTAGTATTACATAGCTTGTTCATCAAAACAGATAAACAAACTGCTGAGCAGAAGCTAAGTGAGAAATATTCCAGCTTATAGTGTAGAGTTTTCCATCAGTTAACCATCTGTATTTCATATAGCAATAGTTAACTATTGTCAGACTTTCCATCTTGCAAAACGGCATGCTATGACAAAAGCTCAAGTCAGGGGAGCACAGGGTCATGTTTACTCCTTGTGGTCACTCATATGCCCCATCCCCAACTAGTCTGTTAGGCCATTTCTGAAGCCTTAACTCAAACTTTCCCGTTGCTTTCAGCAATGAACATAACAATTGGCATTCCAGCTACGGGCAGTGATGTAGGCATGTTAATGGGTTCTGGGCTATCAAAATTTTCCCCCTCCTACAATCACCTCCTTGAAGGTCACCTCCTTTTAAAAGGGGACTTTCACATTGCCACAGTCAACTCCACCAAGGGTTATGGTTGCACCAGAGCTGTGATCCAATGAAAGCTCAAAGCTCTCAGCTGAGATTGATCAAAATTTCTTCTGTTGGCATCCCAACTCAGCACATCAGATTAGCTGGGTTATGACTACAGGGTGGCAAGTTACACATACTCCCTTTCTAAGGGTGAGGGCAATGGTGGCAGAAGTCACTGGCTCATCTGTCCGGGGACTTGGAGTTGCCAAATTTTGCACCAGGTCCAACATGTCATCAGGCTGAAAAACAAGATAATCATTATTTGAACACTGAAATTACTACAATGAGATTCAGGGCCAAATTTAAGATCCCCATGCCAGTGAGGTACCATCCCAATAATATCTTCCACGATTGGAGTTTTAGAGTCTGGCCAATTCTCGCAAATATACATTTAATTTCATCGGTGTATGGTAACCATGACCTTGCACGCCTCTTTTTTGGCAGTGTGCAGTTGGCTCTGTAAGTCAGGGTATGCAAGCAACATTTGTGAAACAGTTAAATTCATTCCAAGGGTTACAGCTTTCACAGCAGAGTACAAAGCATATGTCTCTTAACTGATTATATTTAAGTTCAAGCACTTTAAATTCAAAATTACATCCCCAAATCGCTATAATGTGACAAAAACATTTATTCTCATGAGGATCATGATTTACTTTATGCATGTAATTAACAAGAAGCATAGGATATCAGCTTCTAAGACACACACAGTGATCACCTATATATACAAGCATAGAGTTATTATTTGCAAATGGGTTAATAGCATAGTGGCATTTCTCTTCAGTTGTTTCCAGACACACATTCTGTACTTGTAGGGCATTTTTGTTGTATTCATGTCCAATTCCAGATTCCTTTAAGCAGACATCACTATCTGTAGCCTTGTCTCCCCCAGATCTTCTTGTCCAGTGTCTGGGGGTGAAAGGCATTGTTTCTACCTAAAAAGAACTGGCTTTTCCCTGGTAAACACATTTAGGCTTTCTACAATTAAATAACAGCCTGTCTCTTCCCACCCAGTGTCAACTGTAACCACATGGGTAGCTTTTATTTCCCCCCCCACTAACTAATCCGCTTCTCCACTAGCCCCTTGTGTTTACATGAGGATGGTGTGGTTGCAACCAAAATGGTAGGGATTCCATAGTCACCAGCATAGACCATTTGCAACCCAAATCATGATACATTGCCAGTTCTCACCCAAAATGGTAGGGATTCCATAGTCACCAGCATAGACCATTTGCAACCCAAATCATGATACATTGCCAGTTCTCACTCAATCCCAATGTTAATATTTACTTTGTCCAAATCCAAGCCTTTCAATTTTATTGAAGTGGGGCCATATCTGTCCAAGGGGCCTAAAGGAGTGATTTGTTCTCCCAGGATGTTGGGATCGGTAGTAGCGTCAAGGGTATTGTTCACTTTATACTTCACTGTCATTCATGGATAGTTTCCCCATGCAGCAAACACAACAGGTTCTTGATTCACATCACCAGAGGAACAGGTCTGCAATCCAAAGGCCACCAAAAGCAGCACACAGGAGTGCATTGTCTCCAAGAGCTTCTAGTATCTACACATTTAATTATCTAAAACACAAAGCAAAAGTAAACATTTCCCCTCCCTATATAGCAGGAGGTATCACTGAACATCTAAGCTAAATGTATTAACTTTTACTCAGACCCATCCAGGCCTGAGTCCCTCTTCCCAAGAGGGGACTCTTGAGCTTTCAACTGTGCTTTGAGCACCCACTTGGGGCTCAGCAAATTCATCAGCTCTGATTTGCTCAAGGCCTGCTGGGGCTGGACACAACCACTGTTGTGAATTTTGCTAGTGAGTACATCTTTTAAGGAGAGTGGTCTGTTTTCAGGACAAAGGACAATCTCACCAGATATCTCCAATGCTGCAAAGCCCACATTCCTTTCTTCACAGGGAGTAAACCCCCTCTCTACCTCACTGGAAGGTAAAGAAACATGACACAGGGTGGAGCTCTGTTCCATGGGTTTGACTCAGAATAGCTCCCACCCCCCTCTCAGTAGTTATCAGTTGCAGCAGAAAAGATTTTTCCATCTGGGATATGCTAAAGCGAGACCCTGGAATTTAAGAATCAGCTTCACTCTGTTGATCAGGGGAGTGCCAGTCCTGTTCCAGGGTTACTCCTAAGTAGTTTTTTGCTGGGAGCAGAGCGGGGCTTTCTTTGGGCTTATCTTAAACCCAGTTTCCTGAATCTTTTGTAACAGCCTCTCCAATACCTCCAGATTCTCTTCCCTGGTCTGAATGCAAACCAGGCTATCATGCATATAAAAAAAAATTACACTGTCTCTTTTGGGCACTCTTGCCCACGTCTTGACTACCTGGGCATGAAAAATAATAGAGTCATTGTTCCAGCCCATGGGGACCCTACCTAAACACGACTGCTTCCCTTGAAAGGTAAAAAACAGATTTGTAATAGCTGTCCAAAAGTAAAGGGATAACAAAGAAAGCATTGGCCAAATCTAAAACTGAAAACCACTGGGCCCCTCCTACAATGGAGGCCATCCCTCATAGTACCTAGCCATCAGCAAGGTCACCCAATTAAGGGGGCAAAAATCCACTACCAGCCACCAAGTTTTGTTGTCATCTTTAAGGACTAGTCACAGAGCACCATTATTGGGGCTTATCTATTCCCCCAAAATTCCTTGACCCCAAAGCCTGTCAAGTGTTTCTTTCAGGCTGGCTTTTGCCTCTTTCATTGCTGCTGGGGCAGGGGATCAGGGCGTATGACTCAGATTTCTCCCCCCATTTTTAACATGTTCTTATTCTTGGCCCACACCTCACAGTGTTTTTCTGCAATTGCTAGGACTTCTGGGGGCCACGTGGGACACTCCAGTTCTTCAGATGCCTTAATAGCTGCTTTCCAGTAGCTTGCTGAAATCTCCACTGGATCCCAGGGTGTGTCAGGTGGCATGTCCCATAGGACCTGTTAGCAAAATCAACTAACACTCTTAATTCTCCCAAGACATCAATTCCCAGGATCCCTTCTCCTCCCAAATCCATTGAACCAAATTGCCCTTTTATTTCTCCTCTTCCCTACCCAATACAGAATTTTTTGACAAAAGGGAACAGTTCTCTGTGCCTTACTAAACTCCAGCAAGGTTTTAACTCCAGCTGGAGATTCTTATTCTGGGTACTAATCAAGGAATAGGTGGCACCTGTATATGACAAATTCTATCCAAACGCCCCTCCTTCACATTCCACATAAACTGTGAAGAGGGAGGCAATGGGAGGTGCACTCAGGATCTTCCCTTCATGCTCAGCCAGTCTTAATAAAATTTCTGGGATGGAAAAGCCATCTATGTTGTCCTTCAGTTCATACCTTAGGAGCTGTCTCCAAATTTCCACCCACCAGGGATCAGGGGCTCTGCTGTGATTTTTGTACTGCCTGTCTTCCTTCTCTTTCCTTTCGCCCCTTTAGCTTTCAAATAAACTACAATCTTTGGGACCAATCCTTCTTTTGTTAATCTATTGCTTTTCTCAAAACTGCTTTCCAGGCAGTAGTTAGGATCAGTAGCAAAGTAAGTTTTCCTGTTGTTTGGCAACAATATTTTCAAGGACAGTAAAATACTTTTAGTAAAGTAAAGCCAGCTGTGGTTTTAACTCTTAACTTTCAAAACAAAAACACCCAAAGGCAAAAAACAGCAGATGGGGGAAGAAAGGGGAGGAGAGAGAAGAAGTGGAAACGGGGGGCAAAGAGAGTGTATGAAGATCGCCTTAGGAGGAAAGGGGAACTTAAGCCAAGAAAAACTACAGACAGCAACAACAAATATAGAAGTAGGGCTCTGTGAGGAACCTGCACCCCTAACCCCTATCTTGGCTCCAAGAGGAGAGTGGGAATATCCACCACATCCACCAGAGTGAAACCAGGGGTGCCAGCTATGCTTGCCAGCCACCACAAGGCTGTGCTCCGGTTTAACATACCAACCAATTTCCCTGTGGCTCTAACCTGGGGAGAAGGGCCTGATCTCTACCCATTCTTCCCCTCCTTGGTTTCCTCCTTGGAGACCAATCGTCCTCACCATGGCACCTATGGGTATGGATGTCTGCAGCTCTTCCAGTGTTTCAAGCAAGGGACCATACAAGAATTGCCCAGAAGAACTCAAAGGAAATGGAAGCTCATAGGGATCATCCTTCTCATCATCATAATATGAAGGATACAAGTGAGGGTCCTCCTCTGACCCATCCCCCCCCCTTCCCAGACTACAACTTCCTCTAATTGCAGCTGCTATTCCCTTCTGCTCTCCTAACCCTATCTTTTACATTCCCCATGGTCTGCCTGGGTCTTAACCTTGAGAATCCTTCAATAAGACTCTAAAAGTTCTTTCACTCTCCACTATCTGGTCTTTCAATCCAGACACTTCCCGCTGCAGCCTGTTATTCTCTCGCTTACCGTCACACCCCTGCTTGTGCAGTTCCACTCTCTGAGCCTGGAGTGTGTCTGACTCAGCCTTCAGGCTGGATATCTCTTTGTTTTTCTCAACATTATCTTTCTTTAATTCCTCTATTTCTGTCTTTAACTGATCTCTCTCTTTATATACTACCATCTGCTTACAGAGCTGCAGGAATGCTCCGGGGCTGGTCAAGACTCCTGGTTTCCAGGGTCTGTTACCATGTTCCTGTATAAAATCAGTCAAGCTCTTTCCCAACATCATTTTCAACTGTTTTTCCTTACCAGACGTTTCCTTTCCTTTGGACAAAATTCCTCACTTGACTAGGCTGCCAGTCTGAGCTCTAAGTACCAGTAACAGAATTTATCCATTAACTGACTTGCAAGCTACAACACAAAAGCCTTAGGCTGTGACCCTACTTCACTGTCCTCTTCTTCCTATTGCAATAGACAACTATCAGTTTGCACCAACAGATCCCTTCCTCTCCACCATCTCACTGGGGCCAATTCTGCTAGTTGGGGTTTTGCTGAAGCCAAAGCTCTTGGTAACTTTACTCTTTGCAAGACACTGGCAGGAAATACATCAATGGGGACAGAGACTATCTGACCAATAGCTAGTTGATGAAAGCAGGCATACAAAGTGCTTTCACTCAGAGCTTCTACTTTATTTAGTCTCCAGCACTTACAGAAGTCTGCAACAGGTTAGTAAAACACTCAAAAGTAATCCCAGATTAATATTTACCCAGGGTCTTGAGGAAGTCTGGATTGGATTTCTGTAGATTTCCAGAGGCCAGCTTTTCATCTGCTGAGGAACTTAAGAGGTATCCAAGTCTTCAAGTGTCCACCAAGCTCACATTTCTTCCTCTTTTTATACCTAACTTGATAGTATTACATAGCTTGTTGATCAAAAAACAAAAATCAACCCCCCACCCCAAACTGCTGAGCAGAAGCCAAATTAAGTGTGGAGTTTTCCATCAGTTAACCAGCTGTATTTCACATAGCAATAGTTAACTATTGCCAGACTTTCCATTTGTAAAATCACATCTCATCAAAAAGCTTAAGTCAGGAGGGTACAGGGTCATGCTTATGCTTCATTGCTACTTATATCCCCCCTCTCCTCCTGGTCTGTTAGTTGTGCTAAGGCTTCAGAAATGGCCTTTCTAGCTGCTTTCAGCAATGAGTATAACAATTGGCATTCCAGCTACTGGCAGTGGTGTAGGCATGTTACTGGACTCTGGGCTATCAAATGAAGGGAAGTAAATTGGAGCTGGCTAGAGAAACCTGCACCTGATTGAAAAACAATTAGCCTGGGCTGCATAAAAGCCTCAGAGGAAGGAAGCCAAATGGGACAGACAGAAAGGTGGAAAACCAGAGAGTGGGAAGAAAGTGGGAGTGTGGCTCTCCTGGCTGCAGAGGCTGGGAAGTCCTTTAGACTGAAACCCCCATGCTGTATATGGTGAGAAGGTTATGGGATTGCCCCCTGTAAATAAACTGCACCAGTGATTGCTGAACCTACAGGTCTCTGAGTGGTTTATGGAGCAGAGGCAGGACCAAAGGGGGCCCCGCTAAGCCCTGTTAGTGTCCTTAAACTGTTCAAATTAATAAAAACAAATTAAGTACTTAAGACTTGAATATATTTGCACTGTGTGAATAATAATCTCACAGCTTTCACTATGTTTATAAATAGCAAATGAGTAAGCTTTTAGATTTGGTCTGAAGTGCCTTCAGATGTTTGTTACCCAAGCGTGAACTATTATCGCACTCTAGAGCAGGGATTGGCAACCTTTGGCACGCGGCCCAACAGGAAAATCTGCTGGTGGGCCAGGCTGGTTTGTTTACCTGTAGCATCTGCAGGTTCAGCTGATTGCAGCTCCCACTGGCCGTGGTTCACCATTCCAGACCTATGGGGGCTGTGGGAAGCAGTGCAGGCTGAAGGATGTGGATAGGTAGTGGCACAGACCTAGGAAAACTAGTTTAGAACTACTGCTCTGGAATAATATACTTTAACAAGAGATTTATATTAAAAATATTTACCTTTCAAGAGTTTGTAAAATTTACTGTCAAGGAAATTGAAACACAATATCCATATATTTTGTACTGACTTCCATATAATGTGACTTTTTAGAAATGTAATTTCCCAAATCTGGTGCAGTGATATAAATACAACTTTCTTTATAACTAAAAGAATTAATTTTTATACTGCATATATAACAAAACCAAAACCCAACTGAACTTCCACTTCATGCTTTTCTCCCTACATGTTTTTTTGTTTGGTTGTTTTGTTTTGTTTTTCATTCTTTGATCATATTTGTAAAGTCTACTTGCTCTGCTGCTATTCTCATATTAACTTATAGGCAGTACAAATGTTCATCACTTAGTACAGAATACATCTGTTAACTAGTCCATAATACAAACTGTGACTCCTGGGGGAATTCTGCAACACTGTGCATGCACAGAATTGATGTCCCCCACCAATCTCTTTGTTTTCCCACAGAAAATGGCTTTCTGATGGGGAAGAAAAGGGAAGCCACAAGAGCAGTCATGTGACCTTCCCCAGCAGTATGTTTCAGGTGCTCATGGCAGCTGGCAGAGAGGTAAATCACTGTAGGGTGGGGCAGGGGCAAGGCCTGGGGAAGACCCAGCTGGTAGCTCCTGCACTGCACTGGGCTCTGTGGCTAGTCCCGTCTGGGCTAGAGAGGACGTGACTTCCTTTTCCCCTGCATAGCATATGGGGCTGGGTCAGACCCACACCCAGATTTCTCCTCCAGCTCCAGGAAGCTCTGCAAACTCTTACCCTGCCCCGCCCTGCCCCATTTCCTGTACCCATTGCTCCTCAGCTGTAGGGGGAGGGATTACTGTAGGGGGAGCTGCTCCCCCAACCACCATGCATCTAGACTCCCTCATACCCAGACCCTCCTACCAAACCTCACACCCATTGCAGACAGAGGAGCCCCACTTCCCCTGCACCACACCAATGAGCCACTCACACCTGGATCTCCACCTCACCGAGCCCCAACCAGCTGCATCTGGATCACTACCGCACTGAGCCTCACCCCCCACTGAGATACTCAGACCCCCCCCCCACCAAGCCTTATTCCCCCACACGCAGACCCCCTGCTGAGCCTCAACCACCTTCACTTGGACCCCCCTGCAGCATCCCATTACCATTGCATCCAGAACCCCCCAGCAAGCCCCTGTGCATCCAGATACCCCCCCACACCCAGATCCCACACTGAGCTACCCAGAACCCTCTCAATCCACACCTGGATCCCTCCACACTTGGATCCTGCTGGCCTGAGCCTGCCTGCCCACACCTGGTGCACCTGACATGGAGGGGCAGGATACTGGAGTGTTTCTGGGGCAGATCAAGTCCTAGTCCTGTCAAGGATGGGTGCAGCCTCACCCCTGAGTCTGTGTCCCAGGGGGAGCTGCAGAATGATCTCCTACCTCTGTGCAGCCAGTGGCCTGTGCTCCCCAATGCCATGCTGAAGCCTCCACATTAATCTGACAAAATTTGCAGAATTTTAAAATATTATGCACAGAATTTTATTTATTTATTTATTTATTTATTTTTGGCACAGAATGCCCTCAGGAGTAAAACTGAATACATGCATTCAACTGTCATTAAAGTCAATGGGAGTTGTGCACTTGTGTCCAAGAGGAGAGTTTAGCTCTTTATTTATGATTGGAATCTGTTCAGTTGTAAGAAGTACTCATCAGAGTCAAGTGAATATGGAGAGGCTAAACAGTGCCATATAATCCATATTTTAATTGACTTTGCTATAAAGCAAGGACCTTATCAAATAGGTCCATTCTGTGGGCACCTGAAAAAACTCATTCTTCTCCTTTGTACTAAAGTTTATCAGAGCTAGCTGACTGGGTAATAGGCCAGACCTGTAGTGCTTTGACTAGCTGGACATGATATTAAGCATTTGATTTTTCAAAAAATGTAATCACATGCTTAACATATTGCCAATCACAAAACATCTATTTCACCGATTCCTTCTGTAACCTATATTAAATGACTGGCCTGGCAAAAAGTCAGCCCAGGATTAAGAGAGCAAAAAGGTATACTGAAACCATCTTTGCACCAGCACAATGCCAAGTAGTGGACACATGGACATTTCTGTTCTTGTGCTTGGTCTTGATTGTAATAATGTTGCACACAGTTTCAGCGAGGGACATTATACTAAGGTTAATCTGTTTTGGGTTCTACCAGTTTTACCAGCTTATTGTTATGATTCTCAACCATTAGGTGATACATTCCATTTTAAATTTCAAGTTAAAATAGCCTGCTTTGCTTTCTCCATTTGGATGAATCACTATGTCCGTTTGGATGCCATCTGTCTAGAAACGTAGGAAAGACACTAGGCTATAAGTAATATCTATATCTATGCTTGTAGAACTAGGAATCATCCACTTCACAAATACATTAAAATAACTTATCATAGACATCCAAACCTTAGTGTTACATTTTCTACTATTCTAGACATTGTATGTTGATTTTATGTACATAACGTTAAATAATATATCTCAGCTACACTCGCATTCCATCATGTACTATGATGGCATAACCTAACTTGGCATAATCAGAAGAATTTAATATAAACAATTTCTGAAATTACCACCTTTGTGCTGATTCTTTCTCACTTTCATGTAGCTAGAAACATAGGGCCTGAACAAATTGTGCCTGACGAGTGATGTTGTGACCCATCTAATCCCCATCTCAATAAGTTCTCAGCACCTTGCAGAATCAGGCTCTTTGGGTCCTTTGATTCTAAATGCAAACAGGTGTCTAAACATAAGTCACATTTTTCACTGTCTAGAGAAAGGAGAGAAAGGGAAGAGGAGAGTTAAAGTATAAAGGAATAACATACTAAGACTAGGTGTATTAGGGTCACAAATCCCATTGACTTTCAATAAAACCTGTGCTACTAAATCATATAGGACTTTTGAAAATCCCACCTGTAAGGAATGGTGTTATATGTGAGGAAATCACTGGGGCATTGTGATCAGGAAAAAAAATGGAGATTACACAGCAAGTGGTCTGTATGATGGATTTTGGTGGTGACTTCAAAGGCGAGGATTTTCAAGAGTCTTTGTGCAAAACCAGACATATATAGCATCTACAGAAAAAAAAAACAGGTTATAAGTGCAAAAATAATACAATAGGTAGGGAAAACAGAAACACAAGATAAGAGGAACACACAATAAAATATGAAACAGTCAAGTTAGAGTAATGGGAGAGGGAGTGTCAATCAAGGTAATAATATAAATCCAAGGTATTCCCTTTGTACAAATGAAAGTCTAGTAAGATTAAAAACAAAAAGACTAAAACAGAAGGCAAGAGAAAGAAAGGGTGAGAAAATGCAACCAACATATATCCTCATGCACTGTTTAGATACATTTAGAAACCAAGATGAGTCTTGGAACTGATGATTTTAGATAAAAGGAAAATTGAAATGAAAAACTTTGAGGAAACTATAACCCAAACAGACTTTCCGCACAGAAAGACTGGGAAGACAACATCCCCAGCTACCGTAGGTTTCTTAATGCAGGAAACTGCTCCAGCACAGCTATATTAAGATGTGCAAAATGTTAATATTGGATCTGTCTCAGCTTTTTGGAAATATGAATGGTCAGATTGTGGCACTAAGGCATTGGCTTGCCACTGGAAGAGCACAGGGCCAGGTGTTGGTGTGCTATCCCTTTTGGTGGTGGACTTGCTTAATATGCTCCTAAGCAGCTGTGCTAGGTACGGTGGAAGGGAGAGTCTCCCTTCCACACTCATTTTTGGGGTGATTTCCATCCCCAAAAGCCCTAGCAGGGAGTAATGCCTACACTTTCTGGAATGCAAGTGTTTCACCTGGAAGAAGAAAGACTTCTCTGTGCATTCATAGTAGGTTCAAGAGCACCCTGAGCCAAAATATAAGAGGAAAGATCCTCAGCTGGTATATATTGGTATATATTCACTCAGTGGAGCTACACAAATTTCACCAATGAGAAATTTGGCTTTAGATCTTTTTAGAGCTTTGTGAAACTTGACACTGAGTGTGCAAAGGTTCTGTGAGGGAAAATTTAGCAGGCCTTAAACTTTAGGCAAGACCCTGAGTTTAGTCAAGCTTGCTTGCAGCCCTTGAACTAAGATCCTGCTTGTTTCTGTGTACAAGGGGCAGAAGGAGTCAGAGTGGAAAAAATCCCCAAACAGAACAATTTGTAATAGCCCAAGCTTAGGAAATATATAACCAAAATAGCACTGTTAGAAAAGTCAAACCGCAAACGAACCAGACTGTGAATAACAAGAGGGTGATTGTTCTTTTTGCTTTTGACCTGTATTAATTTTGCAATGTATTCCAAATAAGGTAATTAATACGGAAGTGTGTGTAATTTGTCAGTGGTTTTAAGCTTTAAAAAGCTTGTGTGTTCCTGGACTCAGGGGGACAGCTCCAATAGTTGTCACCCCCTGCACGCTTGTAATCAATAAAGGGCCTCACGCTGATCTGATTGAAAACACAACGCGTGGATTGATTTTTTTCCACATCAGTTCATTAGAAAATTTTTCAGTTTCAGTTTATGTGGGCTTGCATTTTCTGAGTTTTGCTTTGCGTTTTGTCTTCAGAGTTAAAATCTGCTGATTGAAATCATTCCTACCCACAAGAAAAATTCATATAGTCTTTGGTGGACATTAATCTGAACTAGGACTACTTACAATTTAGTCCAGGCTCACCAAATTATTTTTGATTTTTTTTTAAACAAAAGTTGTGTGTCCCTTCCTGATTTGGGATTTCCATATGAAAGCATTGCACATCTATAACCTATTCAAATAAAAACCTGGAGATTGATACCCCTTATCTTGAAAAGCATGGTAGACAGTATGATATGTTGCCAAGTGCACCTTTTCTAAATAGGACCTATAAAAATTATGTCATCTATCAAAAATAACATCTCTTATCCATTCAATATGGCCACTGAGCTTGTCAGTACTGAATGGTACCATGAAGTGCTATACTTGTCATTTCTATATCGATAATCCTGGTTTCTCCCTTCTAAAACCAAATTCAGAAATGTAATAAACATACAGTGTGTTTTATACAGACAGGAAAATAGATATAGTTAAATGACAAAAGCTCAGTTGTTTCTCTCTTTTGTACAGAAATGTGTCTGGAAAGATTTCTGACACTCTATATAGCATACACCAGCATTGTGTCTGAGGGTACCATAAAATTAGATAGCAACAGAGAGTCCTGTGGTACCTTTAAGACTAACAGATGTATTGGAGCATAAGCTTTCGTGGGTGAATGCCCACTTCGTCGGATGCATGTGCATAAAATTAGATGTGTTTCCAGGACAGGACAATACTGAGGGGACTTCAATACATCTTTCAAACACCCCAGCCTTAGCTGCATAAACACAGGTCTGGTGTGGCCCAAGATTCAGATAATTTAACACTGGAAGGGACCATTAGATCATCTACTCCGACCTCCTGTATATCACAGGCCCTCAAATGTCACCCAATTACTCCTGTACTGAGACCATTAACTTGTGCTTACTAAAGCATATCTTCCAAAAAGGCATGCAGTCATGAGCTGAAGATATCAGGAGATGAAGACTCCACCATTTCCTCTTGTAATTTGTTTCAATATTTAATCACCCTCACTTAAAATGTGCATCTTACTTCCAGTTTGAATTTGTCTGGCTTCAGCTTTCAGTCACTGGTTCTTATTATGCCTTTCTCTGTTTGATAAGAGAGCCATTTAGTACACTGCATTTTCTCTCTATGAAAGTACTTAGTTTAACCACATTTAACGGTTTAACCAAGTCATCTCTGAATGTGCCTATGAACCAAATGCAAAATTCCCTTGTTACCTGTCACTTCTGTGTTCTTGGGGAACCAGGGCGCAGTATCCAGCCTGTCTGACTCACGAAGGACACCCCCACCTCCAGCTCTAGTCTCTGCTTGAGCCAAAACTAATCAGGAGAAAGACTTACAAAACACAATGAAAAGGCCGTGGGAGACACATCTAAGCCCCTGGGACAAGGGTGACAGGATTAAGGAAACTTCCCTATCCTCATTTGCATTGAAGGTGGGACAGGGAGGCATCTCCATTAGCATACAGAATGGAGAACAGAGATTTCAAGGAAAGAACCGCACTGAGCTCTGGGACCAGAAAAGCAGGGAAGCACTACTTGATGGGGGACCTCTGCTCCAGATGTTAATGAAACCATGCCTGCACACCCCCAGCTCAGTAGTTATCAGACCAATTCTAGTAATAAATCCTTTTTAGGTATCCAAAATACTGAAGCTGTCTAATTCCATTGTGAGCTCCCTCCAAGGAACACCACCCGTAGCCAGGAATGATCAGTTCCTAATTGTCTAGCCTGAACTAAACAACTTTGGTATACTTCCTTGAGCCATCAGTTTACCCATAAACAAATCTAGAGTTCTCCTTTGAACCATTGTTGTTTCCCTACAACAAAACCCCTACCCACGCTCAAGTAAGTGTTCTGATGCATGGATTCAAAATCTGCATCAGTTCCATTGGGACTTCATCTTCTCCTGACTGATCGTGCTGGGGGCTCTGCCTGTCTCCAGCACTCCGGACCCTCAGCTGCCACCATCAACTGGGACCGGTTCAAGCTTCACGGAGTGGTGAGAACCTCCCCCGTCTCTCTCTCTCTCTGTTTTTTTTCCCCCTACACTAGGTATAGCTTTCTAATCTAACCGTGACTTCTGTGATCAGGTATAGTTTTCTAAACCTGACTTTTGTAGTCAAACTTAAGCTAGATTTAATATTGTAACTGTTTTGTTCGTTTGGCTCTCCTTGTATGGTTATTACCTGGCAATAAATAACTTTTATGGTTAAGCTGGTTGATTCCTTCCCTTCTTCTCTCTCTTTTGTGTTTTTGGCTTCCCCCTTTGCTCTGCAGCAATGCTCCCCTTATCTAAGCTAAAGATCCCTGCAGCGCCCAAACTCCTGTAGGGTTTGCTTATCAAGAAGGTTATTACCAAAACAATTATAACGTGAAAGTGGGGATAGGGACGTGCTGAACCTGTGGCATAGGAGCGTGGCAGTTTGGAAGTGCTGTTCGACCCAGCCTGCTCAGGCATACTCTACTCCGGTGCAGAGCCCGTGTCGTATGAGGGTGGCAGCTTGGAAGTGCTGCTTGACCCAGCCTGCTGAGTCCAGGGACATATAAGAGGTCAGCTTGGGAGTGCTAATTGACCTGGTTCTCTCAGACGTGCTCCGTTAATGTGTGTGTTTGTGTGCATCTGATTCTGGGACTGGAGGAACCCAGCCCAGGGAACCCTAGGTCCTGCAGGATAGGTCCACTGGGAGGGAATTTGCAGGAGGGAGAATATGAGAACACAAGTGACACATTTATAGAATTACAGAAATCCTTCTCCCCCTGAGAAGAGTAACCCTAATAAATGAGCATGCCCCAAATTAACGGGCAAATCTGGCAACACCCTGTATGTTGTAAATGGCGATTAAATAGCATGCAAGAATTATTCTGAGCATAGTAAGCATTCACTGTAATGTCTTTGAACCACCAGTGTTTGTTTTTTCCAAGGCCAATGGGTATTGCAGTTCTTTTTATGTAAAAATTTGAAATCTAACCGAAAGATCCAAATAGAAAGAACTTGGTAGTCTCAGCAATTTCTACAGAAGAAATAAATAGGTTTTTTTGGAGCTGATTTCTAAACAAAGGAAAAAAACGAAAACAAAGTTATCCCCGTATGCCCTTTTCATCATTGTCATAAAAAATGTTTCAGTGTTAACATAAACATTCCAGCAGCCTATTACCCCATGAGTTTATTGCAATTTATGTGAAATTTAGCAGTGTGACCAAAAAAATAAGATTCTTCCATTTACAGGGACTTAGCCATAAGCTTAACCAACTCAGAAATGACCGCGGCTCCAGTTAACCTAGATACCCAATTTTACAATTACTTAAGTTATTATCAAACTGTTAATATGACACTTATTAAAACAATTAACACATCCTTCAACTGTGTCCTTCTGAGATCATATAAAGAGAGAGAGAATGATTATACATTTTATTCCCCCCCCCCCCAAAAAAAAAACATTTTGCAAAGATTTGGCTCTTTAAATGCATTCTTTTTTTGTTTTCCCTGATGTGAAAAAAGCGGCAGCCAGTCTGAAGGTATACGTTTTGCTCTTTGTAGCCAGAAGATATAACAAGATTCAGGGAAGGTTCAAGTTGGTTTTTATTGCATTAGAACCAATATCCTTACATTAAAATGCAACCATTTCAGTAACACAAAATGAGACAAGAGACAATTCAAAAAGCTAAAGCTACTGCCTAACGACATTGAGGTTATAGCCCAAGCAAGGCTGATAATAGCAATACATATGACACAATTTATCTGGGTTTTCAGAAAGGACTTTTGTGAAATACAAAATGACAGGTTGCTGATTAGGCATGAAGCACCAGGGATCCAGGCAGCACGCAAGAGCAGATACACTGAAGACAGTGTCTTTGTAAAGGAAAGCGTTTACTTGGGTCTCTCAGAGGTCAGTTGTTAGAGTCAGACCCCATTCATATAAAGGCCTTACAAGAAAAGAAAAAAAAAAAAGCATGGGAGTAAGTGAGAAGTTCAAAAGTGTGTAACTGCTACTCTATTGGCATCACAGTTGCCTAGTGAAGAATCATTTAGGGCTTGCTTGCTTTCCCTTTACAAAATGTTTACCTTGTTTTAGGCACAGAAATTAGATGAAATTATCTTCTTTCTCTTTATTAGCTCTCAAACTGCCCTCCTGTCTTCAGACTAAATCATTAATGTAGGTGCAATCTAGCAGATTAGTTACAGCCCTATGATTACAGCTACTATGATTCTGCAAAGCATTTAAGCACGTGCTTTATTTTAATCATGAGAACAACTCCTTGGAAGTAAATGGGATTGCTGATGTACTAATGCAGGGGTCAGCAACCTTTCAGAAGTGGTGTGCCGAGTCTTCATTTATTCACTCTAATTTAAGGTTTTGCATGCCAGTAATACATTTTAACATTTTTAGACGGTCTCTTTCTATAAGTCTATAATATATAACTAAACTATTGTTGTATGTAAAGTAAATAAGGTTATTAAAATGTTTAAGAAGCTTCATTTAAAATTAAATTAATATGCAGAGCCCCTCGGATTGGTGGCCAGGACCCGGGCAGTGAGAGTGCCACTGAAAATCAGCTTGCGTGCCGACTTCGGCTCGCGTGACATAGGTTGCCTACCCCTGTACTAATGTTAAGTATATGTTTAAGGGCTCAGCTGCATAGGGGCTTAGATCACGATATTTCTGATCCCAGCCATTTCTTGCCAATAAAAAGATTGCTGCTCCAGTTACCATTTGGTAACTCATTTGAGAATTGTGCAAAGCATTTACATATCACCAACCAGAACTGGCAGAATTCTATTCCTTAAAAATACACACATAGATATGTGCCCATAAACACCCCTCTACAGCCATTCAGTTGCAGCTTAAGCTTCCTCTATTTAATTAATGCATTTTTATGGTGCTCATCAGTATAGCTATCCATTTAAACTGGTCCACTGTTATGCTTAAGAGAAGCAGCGTATGTCAAACTTGGTTTGGGCATACTTTAGGTAGCTGTTTTAAGAATTTCCAATAAAATGCATTCCTCTTTCAGTTCTGCAACCACTGCTAGTACAGAGAAACCTTACAAAACTATTTGCCAGCATTCATATATCTGTGTAAATAAATAGATCTATAAAACTTCAGACACATTTTGTATTACCCACCTCCCTTGTCATATTGGCCTTGTTTCAGGAAAGCATCCCTATTCAGAAAAGAATTTAAGCACATCCATATGTCCCATTGACTTGGGACTTAAACACATGCCCTTAGAGCAGTGGTTCCCAAACTTGTTCTGCCACTTGTGCAGGGAAAGCCCCTGGCGGGCCGGGCCAGTTTGTGTACCTGCCACATCTGCAGGTTTGGCCGATCATGGCCCCAGTGGCCGCGGTTCGCTGCTTCAGGCCAATGGGAGTCGCTGGAAGTGGCAGCCAGTACGTCCCTCGGCCCGCGCTGCTTCCAGCAGCTCCCATTGGCCTGGAGCAGCGAACCGCGGCCACTGGGAGCCGCAGTCGGCCGAACCGGTAAAAAAACCAGCCCGGCCCACCAGGGGCTTTCCCTGCACAAGCGGCAGAACAATTTTGGGAACCACTGTCTTAGAGTGTTCCATCAAACATTCAGGATAACTAATACTCACCTGCAAGGTAGTGAGAGTCAAAAATAAGAAATAAAAAGCTGCTGTGGATATCTTCGAAAAGAGCAGGACTACTTGTGGCACCTTAGAGACTAACAAATTTATTTGAGTCTCTAAGGTGCCACAAGTACTCCTCTTCTTTTTGCGGATACAGACTAACATGGCTGCTACTCTGAAACCTGTGGATATCTTGATCATGTCAAGACCAGCATGAAATCCCTTTTAAAAAATCAGTTCAATTTACTATTATACTGCTAGCTTTTAATACTGAGACATGGTATCTTTCATCAACTTTATTATAGTTCAAAGTTACAACAACAACAACAAAAGCAATACAGCAGCTGAGCACGCAGTTCAACACAGAGAATATACATACGGTCATACAAGCAAATGACGTAGACAGGAAGTAACTAGGACTATTAGCAGCCCATTTAGTTGCTGTTGGTCCTGCTTTGAGCAGGGGATTGGATTAGATGACTTCCTGAGATCTCTCCCAACCCTAATATTCTATGATTACTATACCATAATTACAACAGAAGTCAAGTCAGTATGTGGTGCAATACATCAATTTGTAAATAACTGGCAGGCCAAAAGGACAGGTGAAGCAATCACTACATAGAGCATGGCCAAGCATTGTTTTACTGGATTAGGGACTGGAGATGTTTGGTGTGTATTTCCATGGAGAGGTGTTTTAGTCTGGGGCCAGGTTTATGGGTATTAGTCAAAACAAATTAATGGAATGAGACTAGTCATTAGTTTTTTACTAAAGGACTTTGTTCAATACAAATAAATAAAAATATCTAAAGGCTGGAGATGAAGGATGGTTAAGAATCAGAACACTTCAATTCTTAGCTCTGCTACAGACTTCCAGTCTGATCATGGGCAAATTATTTAGGGCTAGACTGTGGTGCTCCATATGTGGCTGCTTAGTGAGAGTAAGGGGGATGGCTCGGTCCTGTTTGTATGGCTTATGTAAGGAAGCAAAGTTTCAGCTCCTGCAGTCATAGGAGGGAAGGGACTGCAATGAAGTTGTTTCCTTCAGGAAGAAACTTGCTGATAAGAAGGAAGGGAGTCGGGAAAGCCATGGTTCTCTCACACACATGGCTAGCAGAGCTGGCTTGCTGCATTGGGAAAGTATGTTGCCCCTTTTCCCTCCCTGCAAAAGGGTTGTCATGGATTTCTCCCTCCCAGCACAATCCCAGAGTGTGGAAGGCATTGTACTTTTAAGACAGAATGTTTCCCAATATTACCTCTGTCATAACTATAAAGGGAAGGGTAACAGCTGTCCTGTGTACAGTACTATAAAATCCCTCCTGGCCAGAGACTCCAAAATCCTTTTCCCTGTAAAGGGTTAAGAAGCTCAGGTAACCTGGCTGGCATCTGACCTAAAGGACCAATAAGGGGACAAGATACTTTCAAATCTTGGGTGGGGGGGAAGGCTTTTGTTTGTGCTCTTTGTTTTGGGAGGCGTTCGCTCTGGGGACTGAGAGGAATCAGACATCAATCCAGGTTCTCCACATCTTTCTAAACAAGTCTCTCCTATTTCAAACTTGTAAGTAAATAGCCAGGCAAGGCGTGTTAGTTTTCCTTTGTTTTCTCAACTTGTAAATGTACTTTTTACTAGAGTGTTTATCTTTGTTTGTTATAGTTTGAACCTAAGACTAGAGGGGAGTCCTCTGAGCTCTTTAGTTTGATTACCCTGTAAGGTTAATTTCCATAATGATTTTACAGAGATGATTTTTACCTTTTTCTTTAATTAAAAGCCTTCTTTTTAAGAACCTGATTGATTTTCCTTGTTTTAAGATCCAAGGGGTTTGGATCTTGATTCACCAGGAGTTGGTGGGAGGAAGGAGGGGAATGGTTAATTTCTCCTTGTTTTAGATCCAAGGGGGTTGGATCTGTATTCACCAGGAGTTGGTGGGAGGAAGGAGGGGGGATGGTTAATTTCTCCTTGTTTTAAGATCCAAGGGGTTTGGATCTGTATTCACCAGGGAATTGGTGAAGGTTTCTCAAGGCTTCCCAGGCATGGCAATTCTTGGGATGGTGGCAGCGGACCAGAGCTAAGCTGGTAGTTAAGCTTAGAAGTTTTCATGCAGGCCCCTACATTTGTACCCTAAAGTTCAAAGTGGGGATACAGCCCTGACAACCTCGGATGCAGTGCATCTCTGATTCACTCCTGTTACAGGACTATGACTAAATACCACACTCTAGCCCTTATTCTCTCTCTGTGCCTCAGTTCTCTATCTATAAAACAGGGAATAATTCCCTGGCTCTCAGGGGTGTTGTGAAGATAGATTCATTAATGTGTGTGAGGAGCTCACTATGGACACTCTGTCAGTGTCTTGATAAAATTCAAAATATTGCAATTTCAGTCATAACCATGGAAGCTGCATTATACCTTGAAGCTCATTGGACTAAACAGGAAAGTGCAATTGAGCAATTCAGCATGAGTCAGGAATGAAATTTACATGCATAAAAAATCACTTAGGAGCTATTGGAGCAGCCAGTTAAGAGGACAGTCAAATTCCTAACAGGTACCAGAGGGCGGCAAACCAGTCAGTGAGTCAGCAACAGGCAGCAGTAGCTATGGCGACAGAAACAGATAGTTCACCAAGTGGAAAAGAAAAACATCTTGTCAGTGGGTAGGGCCCAAGGCTATAAAAATGAGAGGGTCCCAAAAGTGCCACCTTGCTGCCTACCTGAGTGTGGGTGCTTGGTGGGAACAGGGAAGATGGACAGTGGAGTATGGTTCAGGATGAGAAGTAGGGTCTGCATGTGCCTCCCCAAGTGAAGTGATGCCCTCACCTTTCTGTGGAGCTGTCATGATTGCTGTCTTCTCCCTGCTAGAGTCTGCATGATTCTTAGGGGAACATAGAGTTATTGTATTAGCCACACTGCAGGCATTTATTTTGTCTTTTTAAAAGTGCTTCTTGGTTGACTAAATGTGATAGATAATCACCATCCACATTACAAAGGAAGTTTCTCAGAATCATTTCTCTTTGCTTCATTCATGTCGATCATGTGCTGTTGTTTAAGTCTTTGTGTTTGAGCCTATAGAAAGGCAGAGGTTAAAATAATCCATTGTTTAAGCAGTGTTTTTGTTCTGCTCTGGCCATCTTAATGCTAAACTGTGATAGCAGAAAGAATGTTCCATGATAACTACTCTGAAATAATCCAGAAACAATAAGGCAGAGTTTTTAGAGACTGGTAAATAATGTAATAGCTGGTGATTTAGGAATTTGAGGTTACCAAAGTTTTAGCTACATGGAGTAGCTTGCTAGTTACACAGGTAATTAGCTGCCCTCTTGGTGATCCTGTATTTGATTTAGGTTTTAAATGTATGGAGCTTCTGAAAAGAAACAAATGTAAAAGTGCTGCAGACTTTGCTGAGCTCTCTTGAGAGTAACAGGTCAATGAACTCAGATAGGTCATGCTGCAGATGGAGAAAGTGACAAATAATCATCATCTGAAGAGTGGCATTTTCTCTGTCTGGTAATGCTGTCTGCAGTTCACTCAGGATTAAGTAATGTATGATGTGAATAGTGGAAAAAAATCTTCAGCTGTATATTACACCCTTTTCAACTGAATTCGATGAAGGGCTTTGCCAGAGTCCTATATCTTAGTTCTTTGACTGATTGAGATTAGTACAGGAATATTTTGATTTTAAAGGCCATGGGTGACCAGTAGCATTGCCAGCCTTAAACCAGATGGGACTGGAGTTATTTTCAGTGAAGGGTCCACAACAGTGAAATCTGCTTCCACCATCAGTTTGCCAGTCCTTGAATCTGTTAATATACGAGTCCAATTTTTCTCCCAGGCTTTGATGATTAATGGGTTAGCGGAGGTGGGAGAAATGTCACAATCTCTCAAAGATCTAGCCTTCCT
Source organism: Trachemys scripta elegans (assembly GCF_013100865.1). Lineage (NCBI taxonomy): Eukaryota > Metazoa > Chordata > Testudines > Emydidae > Trachemys > Trachemys scripta. Next base: position 134,283,348 of record NC_048299.1, read on the forward strand.
TCAATCATTCATTATATTAAAAAGCAGTGTTGCACGCTGTTCGGTCATGTTGCCTGGATGGACACATACACCCCAGCACACTATGCTTTCAAACTCTCCCTAGACCCGCAAAGGGATGCACGCCCTGACCCTAACTGGCACTGGCTGTGGGGCTTCCCCGGTGATTCATTGAGTCAGATCTGGGAACTTCACTACACTATGCCTGGTACATCATCATCAACCATGGTCACTTTGGCTGATGCAATGGTCCTCAGTAGAATATACATGTTTGATGATGGCGGTGAGAGGAAAGCTTTAAATAGGGGTTTAGAAGAGTGTTTGGTTTTGGACATTAGTTCTAATTGTTATTTGTAGTATGTATAAAGTTTGAACAATGGGCATTTTTTATCAGATAAAATAAAAAATTAAATTAATTTGACTGTTGATGTTTTATAGTTTACTTAGGATGAGTGTCAGATCCAGTGAAACTATTTTAAAATCAGTGGAGTCAATGGAGTTGCACCTGATTAAAATAGCTTTGGCCCTTAAGAGTGTTTCCAACCAACTCAGTATCTAATATAATGCTAATTTGCAATTCTACAGGGTCTATCATTTGAGGAGCTCAAAGCGCTTTATAAATATTAACTAATAAATCATCAAAATACCATTCTGAAGTAGATAAAATATTTTCCTTATTTTACAGATGGGAAAGTAGAGCTGGTCAGAACCCAGATTTACTGTTCCAAAATTTTCATTTTTTTTTCATTCAAATCAGAACAAATATTTTGAAATTTTCCATGCAGTGAAATTCCAATGTCTAATTTCAAAAAAATCAAAACATTTTGTTTTGGTGCGATAATTTGAAAAGTTCTGTTTTGACTTTATTGACTCAACTTTTATGTTTATAATGTAAAATGTTTTGACTGTTATAAGTTTATATTTTACATTTTTATTATATAAATTAATAATTGGTTTTGAAATTGGTATTCTAACTGGTACTTGGTATTTGGACGGGTACATGATATTCTGGAATCTAATTAACAATTGTTGGTTTGTTAATTGGTATTGTAATTGGTTTGGTACTTGGTTTGCTCAAATGGTATTATAACTTGTGATTTGTAATTGTTATTCCAATAGATAATAGGTACTTGATTTAGTAATTGGTTTAGTAACATACATAATATAATAAAAAACTGGGCAGCCTGCCAGGTGGAAGCTCAAGATGCTGGCCAGTCAGGGAGCTGTGGAGAGTAGGAGCTGGACAGTCCGGGGAACCTTGCTGCTTTGCCAGCCAGTCCCCACATCGAGTTTCCTTCAAAGCTTTCAATGGAATTGACATGTTCCCACAGAACATTTTGATTTCATAAACTCAGCATTTTCTGATGGAAATCTGTTCAACTGGAAAATAAATTGCCCACCTCTTTGGGAAAGTGGGAAACACAGGAATTGCTATAATGGATCACACCAGTGGTCCATCTGGTTCAGTATACTGTTAAGTATCACTTGGGATGAACGGTCTCAGAGAAATTTCTCCATAGCCTTCCAAAACTGGCTTATGCCTTGAAACTTGAGGGGTTAGATAATCGTAGAATTATAGGTCTGGAAGGAACGTTGAGAAGTCAATAAGCTTAGCCCCCTTGTATTGAGACTGGATCAAGTAAGCCTTGACCATTTGTGTTCAGCCTCTTCTTAAAAACCTGCAATGACAGGGATTCCAAAACCTCCTTTGGAAGCCTATTCCAGAGCTTAACTTCACTTATAGTTAGAAAGTTTTTCCTAATATCTAACTGAAATCTTCCTCACTGCAGATTAAGTCCATTACTTCTTGTCCTACCATCAGTGGACATGGAGATCAATTGACTACTGTCCTATTCATAACAGCCTTTATAATATTTGAAAAGTGTTATCAAGTCCCCTCCCCAGGTCTTCTTTTCTCAAGACTAAAACATACCCAGTTTTTTCAACCTTTCCTCACAGGTCAGGCTTTGTAAACCTTTTATTGTTTTTGTTGCTCTCCTCTAGACTCTCTCCAATTTAGGCACATCTTTAATTAAGTGTGGCACATACTACCACTAAGGCCTCATCAGTACCAGGTAAAGTAGAAGAATAACCTCCCATTTGTCACAATTCACAGGTTCCAAACCTGGATGGTCATGGTTTCTTAGGATTATAATGCTCCAACCTTCCACCCAACAGTTTACTGGCATCAGTAACCTGGTAAAGCCTTACCAAAATCAAGCTATATCACAACTACTGCTCTCGCCACCACCCACCATCCATTAGGCCAGTAACCCTAGTAAGGAAAAAAATTAAGTTGGTTTGGCTTGATTTATTTTTGACAAATCCATGCTGGCTAGTTCGTATAACTCTATTATCCTGTAGGTGCTTACAAACTGATTGTTTAAAATTTTGTTTCAGTATCTTTCCAGATATTGAAATTAAGCTGACTGGCCTTTAATTCCCCAGGTCTTCTTTGTTCCCCTTTTAAAAGATAGGTATTATGTTTGCCATTTCCCAGTCCTCTGGGACCTCAACTGTCCTTCATGAGTTCTCAAAGATAATTGCTATAGGCTTTCAGATTGCTTCAGCACGTTCCTTAGGTATCCTAGGATGAATTTAATCAGGCCTGCTGATTTGAATACATCAAACTTATCTAAATATACTTTAACCTGTTCTTTCCCTTATATTGGCTTCCATTCCTCCCTCCTTGTTAATATTAATTATACTGAATATCTGGTCACCATTAAACTTTTTAGTGAAGATTGAAGCAAAACAGGCATCAAACACTTCAGCCATCTTGACATCATCAGTTATTAGCTGTTCTTCCTCACTAAAAAGAGGACTTACACTTGCCTTCTTTCTCTTGCTTCCAGTGTATTTAAATAACACATTCTTATTGCTTTTTATGTCCATGGCAATTCTGTGTCTTAGCCCTTCTGATTTTGTCTCTCCATGCTTCTACTATTCTTTTATACTCCTCCTTAGCAATTCACCCATGTTTCCACTTTTTGTAGGACTCCTTTTTAATTTTCAGATCATTAAAGAGCTTCTAATGCAGATATATTGGCCACTTTCTATTTTTCCCATCTTTCCTTTGCATCAGGATCATTTGCAGTTGTGCCCTTAATATCGTGTTCTTGAGAAATTGACAGCTCTCTTGAACTCCTTTTTCCCTGATATTTTCTTCCCATGGGACTTTCTCTACCAGTTCTATGAGTTTGTTAACGTCTGATTTTTTGAAGTCCATTGTCCTTATTCTGCTGCTCTCACTCCTTCCTTTACTTAAAATAATGAAATCTATCATTTCATGATCACTTTCAGCCAAATTGGCTTCCACCTTCAGAATCACTATCAATTCCTCCCTGTTGGTCAGAATCAACTCTCAAATTTCTGTCCCTCCCACACCAGTAATTCCTCCACTTTCTGAAACAAAAAGTTGACCCCCAATACAATCAAATATCTTACTGGAAATTTTGTGTTTTGCTGCGTTATTTTTCCAATAGATGTATGCACAATTAAAGTCCCCAGTTACCACCAGATTTAGTGTTTTAGATATTTCTGTTATTTGTTCTAGATATGCCTGATCCCCTCCTTGTCGTGATTTGGTGGATTATAGCAGACTCCTTCCATCATATCTCCTCAATTTTCCCCCCTTTTATCCTTAGCCAGATAAAGGGTGTTAAGGGGACATCCCTTCTAAAGATCTTTAAAAATATTTAGAATTCCAGATATATTTATTATCCTAAGTGTGATCTTTTTTTTTTTTTGACTCCTGCTGAATTCTCGGTCTCAATGCTGAGGTTAAATTATTTTCCCTAGGTCAACCAGTAAGTCAGTGATAGAGCCAAGAACAAAATGCTAAACTCTTGGCTCTCGGTTCCATGTAGACCACATATCCTCCAAACAGTTGCTGAAATTCTCCTGGATACACATAAAACAACCCCATTTTAGGACCGATCTAATCAAATTTGCAGAACTGTAGGGATAATAATATTCATTGTGGCATTACTTGACAGTTTAGTCAACTTCAGTGTTTCCGCAAATGAAAGTTAGATAAGGTATAAATTCAGCATAAGTTCAAGCCTCTACTATTTTTCATACAGCACCTCCTCCCTCAGGAATCAATGGTTCAATTACTTCCATTTTATTTTAAGAATTATCCTATGTTAAGACAATTTAACACATGCAGAGTGTTATGACTGATCCCAAATCAAGGATCATAGTTACAGTTCCTCTCTTACTTTTTATCAATTAAAGGTTATCCAAAAAAGACAGCCTGAATCTCACAAACTATTTTAAGTAATCTTTAATAAATGAGAACTTTTCAGGGTTGTTTAATAATTTCACCTTGCTATGAATATATTATATCACTCACTTTACTCTCACCACTTCCTTCTCAAGCACATTTGCTACTCATCTGGGTCTAGAGATTTTAATTTCATTTACATCAATGGAGTGTGTTGTCTTATTTCAATGGAGTATCTCCTGATTTACACTGGTGCAAATGAGATCTAAATCTGGGCATATACTGGTACATGCATCTTAATGACAATGCCTCTAGCAAAAAACATTTTTGAAGTCCTCTTTGGCTTTTGGGTGCATTTGTTAGAGCTTTTTCAACATCATGTATAAAACCTACTTTATACCCTTTTAAAATAAAGTAACTATGAATGAAGAAATAAAAGGAGAAAAGACGGGACCCTTGTTCGGATGGGGCAGATTTTCAAAGGTACAGTGAGGCACATGTCTCCCCTTGAATTTCAATGGCAATTAGGTGCTTAATGGCTCTTTGGACTTTAGAAAATTGCTAAGTATTGAGGATTTTTTCATATGGCATGTAGAAGCACTTTTGTAAAACCGGTATTTAATTGATCTGTCAAGTTAACTCAAGTCAAGGATGTTGGGCTACTGCTGTGGTGCTGCTCAAGTTTTGTCATAAATATAAAAGTCCCATTTGGGACTGTCTTAAGTGGGTATACTACAGAGGAGAAAAGATAGAGAAAGCATGTTTTTCTACCCATCTGCAAGCATCATGCCTGGCCATAAAACAGCTCTAACTGTGTGCAAATGCATAAAGAGATATTTTAAAGGGGACATGGATGAGTTATACTCATTGATCAGCAAACAGTGGATCTAGACGGCCTAAGCAATATTATACTCATTACTCTAGGGGGAAAAACAAAACACAAACAGAACTTGATCTGGGCTTACATTGCTGCTGTGAAAAATTAAGTTAAATCATAGAAAAATCTTTAACAGGAGTAATGAAACAACAAAATGCATCAAGGGAAGTCATGGATGGAATCACTGTCAGTGAGGGTCTTCACTATTAAACCAAACCCTCCTTTTATCAAGTATCAGTTGAGGAAAAATTAAATTAATTTATTCCTGCCATGATGGTGTACCATAAACTAGATGGCAGTAGAGCACCCTTTTAAACCAAATGATTATGTGATTCCATGCAGTATAGAAATGGAAATGGAAAGGTTGATATTTCAGGTTGCCAGAAGCAGACAGTACAACAAACATAAAGGGACAGATTTTCCCCTCTGATATGGATGTACAGCTCACATCAAAGAAAATGAAAGCTGGACACACATATCTGAGAAGGGAATTTGGAACAAAAGAGAAAGGAGATTCACTAACTCACTGATTTGTTAAAATGGGAGCTGAGTGGCGTGCCCTTCACTAACTCTGAATCATTTTCTTAGTTTCCCATCACCATGCTCTGTCAGATGTTGAATTACTGATCATCAGGGCATATTATAAAGCATACATACTTGGCCAGGGCTTTCTGTTAGGTGATGGGTTGTAGGGACTGATGAATTCCAAACAGAAGTGAATGGGAAGTTTGAATAGCATTGGTGGAATATATATTTACATCAGCCAATTTTGCTTATAAGGTGAGTTGCCATATTCCAGGCTATGGGTTGACAAAAGCATGGATCTCAGTGGGTAGGCCCTTGTCTGACAGGGAAGGTTACAATCAGCTGACCAACTGGGTGTGAAAGAAAGCATTCCTCTCCATATTAGCCAATCTGTGTGTCCAGAGATAGTGAGGACTACAGCACAACGTCAAGGCTTTACACCACTTCCTTGCTCTGTGGTGTCATTCTCTGGATTGATGATGAGATTATAATTGTTCTTTAAGTGCTCACAGCTACAAAATTCTATGATATGATACCCATATTGTCTGAGATGCTAATTCTTCATAGTTAAAAGAAATGTCCAAAATTGCTGTTCTATTAATAAATGAGAGAACATTATCCCAAATGTTTGTCTTGAGCTTCAGCACAGCTCGCTTCAAATTAGTACAATTGAGGATCATTTAATAAGTTTACTTTGAAACATGATGGTTTATGATTTAAAAAGATTCGGCAATTGTTAACAACCCAAAGGGAACTGAAGCAATATTTCAGTCCAGTGTCTGTGGCTCTCAGATAATTTGGATCACCACTCTTCTACCTTAGTTAATTTATGGTAGCTGAGTGGCCACGCATTTAGTTCTAAAAATAGTAACACATCCCAAAATGTCATGTCCCTTTACTCAGAAGTAGGGCATAGGTTAGAGTTAGGTAGAATGGGTAATTTAAGAATTTCAAAACATACGTAGACTTCTCCTGGGACATTTCAAAAGACTTCTTAAGGAAGGTATTACCCCCTTTTTTTTTTAATTTAAAAGACACAAGGCCTCAACATATCGAGTCAGTTTTGAACAAAAACTCAATGTGGAGGGAGAGGATACTTAGTTTACAGCAACTTGAATTCTTCAAGTTTTGTCCCATTAGGTTCCCCACCATAGGATGTGTGTGTTCCCAGGTGCTCTCAAATGAAGAATGCAAAGTAGTTTCCACAGGCCTGAGCCTGCACAGAGCAGCTCCTCTTCCCTACGTACAAGCGCCTATAAGAAGGCCTGCTGCCACTCAGTTCCTTCTCCACAAAGCTAAAGACTCGACAGCACAGGGGAAGGAGAGCAAGAGATAGTGTCCCCATAGGGACCAAACATCTTGAAGAAATCAAGGTACTGTAAATTGAGTGACCTCTCCTTTTTCTTCAAGAATATGTCCCTATGGGAGACAAACAGTAACTTAACGAGGAGGTATGTGCTGAGGATCCAGGTGCAGGACACTTTGGAGGACTGCATCACCAAAGGTAGTATCATTCCTGGAAGCTGGTGAGATGGCATCGTGCTTTGCAATGCTATGGATGGATGACCAAGCAGTGGATCTACAGATTTTCTCTATGGGAACATCTTTCAGCAAAGCTATAGATATGGAATTGGCTCTGGTGGAATGCATATCTGCAGATTCATTGCAGGTTAAGATGCAACCTGAAACCCATTTAGACAGCCTTTGTGTGGAAATAGGTTGTCCCTTCATCCTTTCTGCAAATGATATAAATAACCTAAGAGAAATCTAAAAGGTCTTCATCCTATCAAAATAGAAGGCAAAGTTTCTTCTGACTGCCACAGTGTGTAAGTTGGTCTCCTCTCTGAAGGTATGCACTTTTGGGTAGCACACCTGTAAGAGAAGCCCCTGGTTAATGTGATATTCTGAAGCAATTTTCCCCTGGAGGTTGATAATCAAAATATCTACCAAAAAGTGTTGGGACTCTTGAACTTCTTCCAATGGGATTTGTCAGGAATCTGCCAGGTGCTTCATGAGGTCCTGGAAGGCCCTGAAGTATTGGCATAGGATAACAATTGTGGCATTACCACCTCATCCAGAGAGGAGGAGAACCTGGCTGAAGGAAGCAAGATCTCTTTGGTCTATGACTCTTGCTCATTCTGTGTATTGTCTGATACCAAGAAAGCATGTGGTACTGGAGGTTGGTTTATCTATAACAGGGGGTGATACAGTACCATTGGATGTCACTTTATTTTTGGACAGCATCCCTGTAAAAATGTTTTCTGAAGTGACACATGTGTTCCAGTAAGCCCAGTGGGGAAGGGAAAACAGGAAGGGTCCCCAGACATACTCATACTCCTGAGGTCTGAGAGACCTAGAAGATTCTGGGACACATTCTTTGTTTAACTGGCTCACAGGACGTGGTGTTATGGTAGTGAAGTGAAGTGAAGTCCTGGACTGAAATCTGAGTTTGAAGTTCTCTTAGGGGATGAAGATATCACTGGAGGCTCAATCGAGAATCAGCTTGCAGGTGACAGGATGGTAATGGGGAAGGAACTCTGGTAGACCTCCTCAAAATGTGAGATTCTGGTTCATCTGGAACTATAAGAGCCTCCAGGGACAGGAATCTGGAGGGAGGTGGAGGTCTATGATAGCCAATGGCCAAAGCAAGGGTCAGTACCAGACCTGGGAATACCAATCAACAAGAAGATGGTTACTGAAGTACAGAAGGGGTTGCTAAATCTTTTCTGTCCTCAGACCTCCAAAAATGGAATGCTAAGCTGTATTATATTGTTCAGCTACTAGGTAGTCCTATATGTAAAATACCTTATTTAATCTAACTCAGACATACATGGCACAGCATTAAAGGATCTTATGATGAACACATCTGGTGTGCACCTTTCTAAGAAGGAAGGTCTGTAGCCTGCCCATATCTGGTACAGAAACATGACAAAGATGATGGTACTGGAGCATGTAGGGTAGGTCTGTGTGTGGTGTGATGCTGAGAGGTGTTAGATGGTACCAACAAAGCTGGTGCCCTGAGAATAGAAAGCTTGTCCATGTGGGATTTTTATGTGATACTAATGCCTTGGTAGCAGATATGGACAGAGCCTCAGTGGTACCCTTTGAAGTATGCGAGGTCTTCCAGCGAGTCTTATAGGTTGACCTAACTCTCTTCTTCATTTCCCTGTTTGAAGAAGTATACTTCATTGTCCTGGAAGTCTTGGTGTCTGGGCTGCTGACAAGATTCCAGTTGTAAGCATGAAAAGGGATCAATCAATGAATTTTTCTGGGTTCCAGTAACATTTTAAAGCTGAAATCTAACAAAATAGATTTGTCAATATACAATAGAATCCAATAGAATAATCCCTTTTTATTGAATTCAAGGGACTTTTAGCTTACTAGTTTAACACTGGGTTCTTTTCAGGTCAACTTTAAGTTGAACGGTATTTCTCAAATATTGACACTGACTTATCCTTAATCAACCAACAATTTATTAATTCACCCAGAACCACATTAATATATAATCAGCAGTTCACCATGCAACTGTAGACACAATCAGTTGTGTGTTCTACACACATAATACAATCTTGCAAGCAGTTATTGCAGACTAGAGTTGAGGCTCAGTAGTTATATATAAAAAAAACCACAATGCAAATTGCCAAGATTTCTTACTACATTTATGTATGATCAACAATTCTCAATTCCTTAGTATCTAGCACATATATCACACTTCCAGTAGTGCACTTGTCTTTAAGGCACTTTGAAGAGTGTGGTTTCATCTCATCGAATGGACTGATCCAAAAGGGTCAAGTTTTGAATATTACAAGCAATTGCTTAAAACAATTATTTTCAATCTCTCTTAGGCCAGTTTGTTTGGACTTTTATAAAGGAGTTAAAATCTAAAACATGGTTACTTGAGATCTCACTAGAGTTTAAACTCAGCAAGATAACCTACAGTTATTGACATTAAAGAACAGAAGGGGAAATATGATCTTTGAAATTAAATCTTACCACTTCTTATCCTCTTAACCCTTGGATGGGGGGCAGTGCTTTCCACATTACTGCTATGACCGTCAATCACACTTAAGGCTCTTCAGCTTCGTGTGGTGGGTTTAGAGTACTCTCCTGAGCACATGGTGACTTCAGTTTTATATACCTTCATTTCAGTGTTCATTGGAAGGGGCACCCTCTGATTCTTGTTGGACATGTGCCAAATAGGTGCTCAGATTTCAGCTTAATTTATCTGCTGATTACATGGGTATCCATTAGATCAGGGGTCGGCAACCTCTGGCACGTGGCTCACCAGGGTAAGCACCTTGGCGGGCCGGGCTAGATTGTTTACCTGCCGCATCGGCAAGTTCGGCCAATCGCAGCTCCCACTAGCCGTGGTTCGCCACTCCAGGCCAATGGAGGTGGCGGGAAGCAGCGGCCAGCACATCCCTCAGCCTGCGCTGCTTCCCGCTGCCCCATTGGCCTGGCACGGCAAACCGCAGCCAGTGGAAGCCACAATTGGCGGAACCTACCAATGCAGCAGGTAAACAAACTGGCCCGGCCTGCCAACGTGTTTACCCTGGCAAGCCGCGTGCCAGAGGTTGCCGACCCCTGCATTAGATGGTGTTGGTGTATAACAAATGTCCTTACTGTGTTTCTTATCAGAGATTTTTTAAATCTGATTCATTTCAAGGACTGTATTTCATTATTTGCCCCTACTATCAATTGGGATCCCCCCTTCAAAGCAATTTTAATATCCCAAAATTATACTCTGGTTTATATCTTTTTAACATTTCGCCTTCCTTATGCCAGACTATTCCTTTTATTTCTAGACAGCAATAATTATTTACAAGTAAAACCAACAAAAATCTTACAGTCTTCTAAATTTAGAGGACATACTACATACATTTTTTGATTATATTAAGCATCTCACATTATTTAGGACTTACATTAGAACAAGAGATATTTTTCACATATAGAAGAATATAGATCTGACTCACGAAGCAAACAAATGTGCAGATTTTAATTGGAGGTATAAAATAAATTACTCACAGTATATTCGATTTACAAGGAGACAATGTATCATTTATAATTTGAGGTGAAAACATGTGGCTTGGATTTCTTGGGGTAACAGTTTGCCCATTTTGACAATTAGTCTTACAGCCACATTTCTAGTTTGTTTAACTTGCAGCTTCTCCACCCATCTCTTTTTCTTGCTCCACTTAATGTACAACGGGTCACTTTGCAAAATAAATTAGGGTGTGACTCTTCTTTGGTAACACTGCTCTACAGTCAAAATGCTTCTGAAATAAATGTAGTCAAACTTTACTAATTATGGGTCACTGAGAACGAAAATGATACTTAAAATTGTTGATTGGCTCTAGTTTTCAAGATATGCTCTTCGGTCAGTATATATGACCCTTGACTTGGGAATGGCAGAGGATAAGTGAATTATAAAGTGAAGGGATCTCAATTTAAACCAGCAATGACTAAAATACATCTTTGACTGTATCTATGAATGATGCAATCTGAAGCTGGTATTGCGTCATACATGATATGAATTGCATCATGTTATTCCTAGAAGTCATGGATGCTGCAATCATAACGAAGCTTACATCACTCTGCTGAACAAATTGCCCTAT